>NC_079168.1:12768993-12918993 GCF_947568905.1 Ostrea edulis
TACCATTTTATGATAAGGACAGTTTGTAAGAGTTGAGAAACGTGATTATGCAATTTCTCAAAGCAATGTAGTACTCATTCCGTCTTACATTGTATGATGAAACGCATAAACACAACCTACATGTACATAGGCCTTTAGTGTCGTCGGTGTCGTAAAATGACGTTTTCTGTGAAAGGTGACGGAGAGTGTGACCTGACCTGCAGAGCCAACAGATATGGTTTCTACAACACATTTCCTGAGCATGCGCAGAACGGTGCCCTGTGTAACAAAGATCAAAACTCTGTCTGCATCGAAGGAATATGTACTGTAAGCTTTCTTCATTGCATCATTAGAAAGTAATGGTCATTTGCAATTTGGTTTGAAAAGAAAAGAGCTAGTTAGCTGGCATGGTCAATCGGTTCGCCGATGTGTCTGTCTGTGTCTAGCATTCTATATGCTTGTCTGTTATCTATCTATCTATATATCATCTCTTTATCATTTTAGGAAATAGGATGCGATGACAAAGTTGGTTCTGCGGCAACTCGTGACCTATGTGGTGTTTGTAATGGCGATGGGTCGACATGCCGTGTTGTCAAAGATATATTTGAAACCAAAAAACTGAATTATGGGTACAATGAAATTGGGACTCTGCCTGCTGGAGCGACAAACATAAATATTACTCAGCTAGGACAGAGTAGAAATTACATAGGTATTCTTTATCTGTTTTTTTTTTTTTTTTTTTTTTTTTTTTTTTTTTACATGTTTATTTGCTAATACCTTGCACATAGATAATCCCATATTTACAAGGAAGTCCTGTTTCAGCATGATCTGCTCTATAAAACACGGAAAAATAGTCCTTTCAGTAAGAGAACTCCAATACTGTCTGTCACGTAGTTATCTAGACTATTCCAAATCATGCTCTTGTACAGTATATGACATACGTATATTAAGCATTGGTGGAAAGTACCAAATGTACTGTTACTTATTTTAATCATTCAGAATGAAAACACAGAGAGTATTGTAACCTACTCGTCTGTATAATAGTAATAGCAAAGCAGTGGTTATATAATTTAACTACCACAGATTAGATATAATTCTTTCTTGGAATTATTCACTTAATATCTACGAGGCTTTATTAAAAAGTAAAATCCAAGTTCGAGTGCGGCTATATATTCCAATAAAATTTCTTATATGCATGTCATCAAACTAGAATGTAATGCATTGTCGTAATGTACAAGTATCATGGGGATAACTTCGATTAGGAATAAAAAGAAAGATATCGTCTTACAATGATGATTTCCTGCAGCATTTGAATTTACCACGCTGAGATGCACCTACGAGATTTAAGATTAGTTTTTCGAATATAAAAAGGTCTAATGACATCACATCTGTGGAATGTGGATAAGGTTTTGGAACATTATGTAAATCACGAAATCGTGTCAAGTTTAGAATTATGTAATGTATAGTTTGCTCATGTAATGCTGCAATATTTCTTAAAGCATTCAGAAGAACATTTTGATTGGGTCAAAAGATTTCATACTTAGAATTCAACATGTTTAACCCTAGCATTGCGGATATCAGAAGGCAGATATTTTATAAATGGCAACCGACGACTGTCACGTGACGGGAAATACAATGCAGCAGGATCAGCGTTCCGGTATCACAGCAGACGAACACATAAATGCCCAGGAGAATGCATTCTATCAAAAGGGCCTACAACAAAACCGATAGATATCATGGTATTTATCTTTAATCATATGATTATATATGAATGACAAATAAAACAAAGTGACAATTCTTCCATGAAACTCAATCTTTCAATGAAGCTGTCTAACGCTTGAAAAGGAACCAGCAACCGAATACTGAATACACCACCAAATTTTAAGTGGAGAAGATATTTTTCCCCTTGAGATCTAAAGCGGTTGTAGGGGTTTCAGTCACGTCCATGGTTCAGCATGACGAAACAATCTTGAACCTAAATTAAACTGAACAATTTGGTTATGGAATCTTTTATTAGGATTGTTTTATTATCATAAAAAATCAGCACAGAATACAGATTTCGGCTTGTGTCGAAAGACATTTCATTAAAGTAAGGTATTACAATATTTCATGTTTCTGGAGAATATCATAATGTCTTTTCACCGTATAATTCGCCAGTAAGTAATGCGACCATGTCTTTCTTGAAAGGTGCTTTCTTTTGGTCACAATCCTGGGATTTTCTACCAATTTAGCCTCCCTCATGGTCCACTTTCCCAAAAGTCTTCGTATGATGCCATCATTGTTGAAGACGATTTCGGTGGAAGTCACAATATTTCCCATTCCGGCCATGAATCCAAACTTCCCAGCCTCTCAATCAACAACAACAGTTCTGAAAACGAGACAAGGCCGCATCATCGTCATCATCAACGTCATCATGCCCAAACAGACAGTGGATCTCGTGCAATGCCTGGATACACTCAAAGTTTTACTTTCATGGAGAAAAAGAATAGTTCATCACAAACTGGCGCTTTGTCAGAATCGGAGACATTTTATAGATCTCAATCGGACAAACACAGACAGACGATGAAAATAGATCCGTCTGTTGCCAATAACACCATTCCAGGTGCCAATGGTTTACGATGGGAAATTACGGGATATACTCCATGTTCAGCAACCTGTGGTCAAGGTAATCTAATTCAAATAATATAGTTGAATGAAGACTTAGAAAACAGACGTTCAATGAGGAAACCTAGTATTAAGAAAGTTATTACCATTGCTTTACACAAAATTTGATATATTTTGTATTCTAAGGCACAAAAACACCTTTCTTGGAATGCTTTTCCGGAAACACACGTGTAGAGGAAAAGAATTGTTTAATGACAACAAAACCCGTCCTTGGATCGCAACCTTGTGCGTTGAAACCTTGTCCTAAATGGGAAAACCAGTGCGTATATATATGTATAAATCTTTTAGAAACAGATAAAAATACACACAAGAAGTTAAAGTACAGCAAACAATTATTGGTTCCAAGCTGCAGTTCAAACTGGCTGTTTTCGTTGCAAGTCGTTTTTATTTAATTGAATAATACTCAATTTTCAGAATACGTTATGTGACGAGGTTTGTTCAACATAAATCGTATAATGTGGTGCAATATATGCTATCAATATTATGTTATAATCACCGGCATGCCACTAACATATCATCAGTGATTGAACAGGGATTGGTGGGGATACCATTATTAAGTATATTTCATTGAATGTTCTGTACATATACAAAAACATGGAATGTATACTCCAGTCTCAATATAAGAGCTCTTCTATATAGGAGGTGCATTTAGTGAAACTTTGAATGTCTAAGTGGGATAGAGTGGACCTACTGTCAGTGAGGAAGACGATTAAAGATATCAAAAGCGGCTTCTCTTTAAATATGTAACCATAGGATATACAAAATTCTAGCGAAAGAAATATTTACTAAAGGTGAAACATTATATAAATATTGCATGTATTTGAGGGTAACATTGAAAATTTTCACCCCGAGAAAACCATTGTCAACCGAGGCGTAGCCGAGGTTGACAATGGTTTCTCGAGGGGTGAAAATTTCAATGTTACCCTCAAATACATGCAATATTTGTTTTATTATACTGAATGTTATGTAAACTGGAAAGCAGAAAAACTTAGTCTGTTGACATTTGATCAATCACTGTCATGCGATATTTCGTATTTCGATGCGGGTACTCGCGTTTATTACAAACGCTCAAACGACGTCGTCTAGCAATCTACGGCGAACCGTACGCGCATAAATTTGACGCATGTGATAATTTTTTATAATATCACCCGTTGTCAAGTACTGTTACCCGTTGCTAGATACTATCACCCTGGATCGCGTGTTTTCTGTTCTCAGAGGTTAACAATATGTTTTTTCAAATGCTTCTCGACCAATCAGGTTCGAGTATTTTACATGAAAGTATAATAAAAAAATGTCATATTTTCAAGTAATATCCTGTTTTACAAAACAACTTACGACAAAGTCGCAAGTCTTAAATTGTATTACACTGTTATTAGTTTGAATGAAGGAATTAAAATGTTTCTGAAACTTAATTTTCAACATTAATTCTTCACTATTTTACATTGAAGTGAATTATCTTGCAATAAGCGGGATAATCCCAATATGTAATGTTGGTCGTAAGTCGAAAGTTCTTTTGTAAAATGTACCCCTGGATATGATACATATGAGCAACGAATTAACTAACGTGATATCAGAATTCCGTGTACATATTTTATTACTCACTTAATACTTATCATTTACTTAGTTTGTGTATCAGTCGAATTCGGGTGATGAAACTGCGTATGAGAATCTTACTGAGCAGATTCACTAAGTCCCACTCCCGCATGTAACCAAATTGTTTCGTACCTGATTATGTACAAGAGTTTTCCAAAGGGAAATAACTCGGACGTATCTCGAAACCGGGGTACTGGGTTTACACCAAGAATTCGAAATTTTAACCATACTCTGGAAAGGACTGTTTCTGATATTTTATTTCATTTACCCATGTAATTGTGATCACTGAAGAACGACTAACATTTTCTTCTTTTTTTTGATAGTCGATGGCAACCCTCCGATTGGTCAGCATGCAGCGTCACATGTGGTGTGGGACAACAGACTAGAAAACTGATGTGTGTGCACGAGATGTCGCCAAATGTTCTGATATCGGTCGTAGATAACGACTGTTTAGGTTTAGATAGACCAAACACAACTCAACCGTGTAATACCGCGTCATGCTTTAAATGGACTACTGGCAGGTGGACTCAGGTGAGTAACCGTTGAAAAGATTCTGGATTATTTTAAGTGATGATTTGATGAGTTGTAAGTGTATTGTTCTCATTTTAGTGTTCAGTGACATGTGGCCGTGGAAAGCGCATGCGCAGTGTGACGTGTATGTCACAAGATGGTAGACGCGTTCGAAGAGACTTTTGTGATCTTTTAGAAAAACCAAAAGAGAAATCAGTATGTAGTTATGGAGACTGCAGGACAACAACGGTGTCATCTGTTTATGTTAGTATGAAGTCATGGTACACCACGGATTGGAGCAGAGATGTACGTTATCAGCTAGAACTTAAAACAGGATATCATTTTACAGAAAAGTCAAACAAAGCTGCAAGAAAGAGAAATTAAATTACAAATGACTTATTCATAAGTTTTAAAATAAGAACTTCATTTTAAAATCCAAGTTGTGGAGGGTCTTTATACATTGCTTACGCCTAGTAATGGTATAGTTTATATTTCCAGTGTCCAGTTGAATGTGGAGAAGGTAAACAAACAAGAAAGGTTGTGTGCCATGGATCCAATTCAAACACAGACCCCAGAAGAAACTGTCTTCAGCGTGATAAACCAAATACAGAACGTGCGTGTAAATCGAGGCGGACTTGCTACGGCACTTGGTTCTCTGAAGCCTGGGGAAAGGTAAAAAAAGATAATCTTTATACATCTTACCTCTTAACCTTAATCATATCTTGACCCGATTCATGTACTACGTCATACCTGTCCTTAACTATATGCATTGTATGCTGATTGTATATATTATGCCTGTTAGTTTTTACCCGCCTCCACTTGACTGACTTCTTTTCTCGCAGTGTAATGCTACTTGCGGTAACGGCTATCGGAACCGAGATGTTGTTTGCATTAGTAAGACGGGAGGGGGACGATTTACAGTTGTACCCGACTACAGATGTCCAATGCAAGACAAACCTGAAAACACTGAACCGTGCCAGATGGAGAGGATGTGCGGTCCACAGTGGTTTATGTCCACCTGGGGACAGGTAACTACCATATCTATATGAAAATGAGAATATATAAAAGGATAGCTATGTATTTGATTTTGCATTTGATTTATCCAACGAGTTTGGAACTGTGTAAGTATTTGCGAAGATTTGCCCAGCGAATATTATAACATTTCGGCGAATTTGGTAAAACACACACTCACACAATCATAGATGTCGTATTTTTTTCCTAGTGATTACTTTACCATCCTACGTCAGTGATTTAACCTCACACAATGTTACCTCGTGTTTTTACTTGCGCGTTACAATCGGACATACCTTTCAGCCATCAGATGTTGGATAAAGCTATAGTTTATCCAATAGGTGTATACATCACACATAAGAGATATGAATATGTAAATTTGCACTTAACATTCACAGAAACGCTTGAAAATCGCAAACATCTTTTGTGGGGGTTTTTTCTTCTAAATTCAAAGAATGCATAAGGTGACGCTATTCATATTTCAGTTTAAGAGTATCTTTCTTGGCTCGAAAATATGTTCATTATATGTACAAAAAAGGATATCTGATGTTACAATATTTGATTTGTTTCCAGTGTTCTGTAACTTGTGGAAAGGGTAGAAAAACACGTGATGTTCAATGTTTGGATACATTTGGAGTAACTAGCAACAGTTGTAACGTTCGAGAAAAACCATCTGAAGTAGAACTGTGTAAGAAAGGTCCCTGTAGGAGGGAAACAGTCTCAGGTAAGAACTGTGTGAGAAAGGTCCCTGTAGGAGGGAAACAGTCTCAGGTAAGAACTGTGTGAGAAAGGTCCCTGTAGGAGGGAAACAGTCTCAGGTAAGAACTGTGTGAGAAAGGTCCCTGTAGGAGGGAAACAGTCTCAGGTAAGAACTGTGTGAGAAAGGTCCCTGTAGGAGGGAAACAGTCTCAGGTAAGAACTGTGTAAGAAAGGTCCCTGTAGGAGGGAAACAGTCTCAGGTAAGAACTGTGTGAGAAAGGTCCCTGTAGCAGAGAAGCAGTCTCGGGTAAGAACTGATGCAGCGCTGTATAGTAAGTAACCTTCCCTCCAGCCATCTTTACCTAGGAAAACTGGCTATATTGTAGGTCTTCCCTCACGAAAAGCTGATGATTAAAATGGGATTCCCATAAAGTATAACCAGACTGCACTCACAGAAAATATACAATGTGGCCCGGCTAAGTGTATGCAATAATTTGCAATATTTCAGATGACATTGATTATCTCTTAATAAAGTATACACATTCTATTAATCATGAAATCAATCCATTACTGGTTAATTTAGTTCTAGTATACACATGTAACTTTCCGAATATACATTCGTCGATTCAAATGATTGCTGGAAGCTACGCGCACGCGCGCCTTTTGCGATTTCAAACCAGTAGTTTGTATGAATACGTGATGTAAATCTCGGTCTTCATTGTAAGTGTCTTTTTGAACTGCACGCAAAAACGTCACATGTGAACAAATATCCGCTTTGAGCATGCTTTTATCGTGAATTCAGCATTACCACGTGTAGATCGAGTAGCTTAATGGCTTATTATAATAGGTAACGCTATAATGCTTCCAGTGGTAGTTCATTAATAACTAAATAATGAATTGTGCACAAGGTTTGTTAAAGACTATTTTTGAATTTAACGGATTTAGAACGCCCACATGCGAGCGTCATTGCGCATTTTCGTGCATTCTAATTTTACTTTACAGTCGGATTTATCCAGCATTTAAAACAATTTGTTGACAGAAATCTGAAGCAGGAATGGCGTTTTAGTGTATGATTTATGCATAAGTATCTTAATTAAAGACCATTTCAGAGGTGTTTTTTTTTTTAATCAAATACTTCTAAGTAACATTGGATGTGCAGCGGAAATTCAATTTTGCAGGATTCTTACGCGGAATAGCACTTAAGTTTAAATTGAGAATTATTTGGTTGAAAGTAAGAAAATCGTTGTCGGTTAAATTACAATTAAGACAATTAGATCCAATCTAAATTCAGAACACGAGCATGCACGTGTTCGCGTAATTATTTTATGCGTTGTAGTTTTATCTTATACGCAAGTTTAGATTTCTAAGTAATTCGATGAAAAACATTAGAAATTTAGTGTTGTTAAGATAATCGCCGACTATCGAAAAATCGTCGCTGAGGCCGCACACAGAGACAAGAAATTTTTGACATCGATGTCACTGAGTATTCCGTTAATAATTTAGTTAACAGAACCCGTAGAAGGTTTAGTAGTATCAAGGGACGTAACTCCAATTTGTGTAATAAAGATTTGTTAACAACTTTCCATACCCTTGTCCTTGGGCAACCAAGTCGAAAGTTTGGACATTTTTCGAGTCGGGAAAAAGGTGAAGGACCACCGAACAACAGTCGTCAATATTTGCAAATAGTACAAAAAGTCAAATGCGAATTACGGGAAGTTCGAGGTCACATGCCATGAAGTCAATCGCTGAATAAAGTCTTCCCAACAGTATAATACGTTTAACTTTAATTTATGAAGAAAATACTAATCACCAATTTCACATTGAAAAAAAACCCATCATCCTCGTGAAGCTGAAGAGTGTCAATGTATCTGACGGCTAAGAAAACCAAACGCAGATTTCAGTTTGAGCTTTCTGCTGTGGTGAAAAAAATATCAAAGTATCTTCCATACATTATCGGTATCTTGGAATTCCTTTGACTTCTGTCCGTAATGAGTGAATTTTTAATCTGGCTGGAAATATTGTTAAAAGGAGTGAATCAATTAGTGTTGATAAACATTCATCGGGAGTTGGCTATTGTGTATGATTCCGTATTTGTCCAAAGTTTCATTGTAAAACGGTATAAAGGCCTTCAATTTTTATCTATTTATTAGGATATCATTTAATCAGAATGGATATCACGCAGTGTATATGTACTTTATTTAATACAAACGTAAATGGAAGTTCAAACTATCGATTATTTAATCGATTGTATGATACCAATTCAATTCGATAATCGATTGTAACTTTTGTCCGATTTTGCAACACTAATTAAGATACTGTTTAAATACAATTTTATACATTTGTATAATCGTCATTACACACTTACGTTTTTATCCACAGATGTATAGAAATATATGTAACTTGCGATATTCATTGTTAAAAACATCGATTTAAAGCCCGATTGACTTTTCATAAACCTTTATTTCATGTCTAAATCAAAGCTGTGAAGTTGGGGGAGGGGGGGGGGGGTCTTACTATAGGGGAAGTTCTGCAATAATAGCCTTTTCCCCAGGGAAAAACTACAAGATGGCCAGTTTTCCAGGAGAAAAGTTTCTGTGGAGGAAAAGTAAGACTGGGCCGTTGAACAGTGGTTATTATGAGAATTACTTGATAATAAGTAGGTTAGCGAATAATTATTGATCAAGAATATGGATGTTTTTTTAAAAATGGATGGGTTTTTTTTTAAAATAATTCTTTAGATTGTATTGCAAATACAGATGCACTTTTTTATTCAACGTTTCAAATTCTCCAAAGAAAGAATAATGTTTTTCCCTTTCAGATTCCGGGTGTCGGGATCGGTATTCTAAGTGTGATTTGGTGGTGAGAAGAGACTTGTGTGATCACGTGTTTTACATGAACGTTTGTTGTCATTCGTGTTCCCAGTGGAAATCTTGAGCAAGTATTTCACATGTTATCTTTCTGTTGTAATGTCTGTTACATGTACCAAAAATGTCGATTGGGGTATGCTCACTGAATTTAGTATAAATGGAAAAATAGAGCTTGTTAGACCAGTCAATTCATGACACAATGTAAGTGCAATGAGACAGTATTTTTGTGATCAATGGGCTTTTCTCGACAAAATACATATTTTAGAAGGTCCTTGGAAAGCAGATACAGGAAAAGCAAATAGATTTCAGTATCGTATGGAATTTACTTTTCTAAGGGAAGCAACTCTTAAATTTGTACATCGAGAACCAGAAAAGAATCATATGCATATAGATGTAATCATGTTTGTCTCCTAATCGAATACAACCGTATTGTTTGTCCAATTCAAATTCTATTTCATATTTCTTAACATATGAAAATTGTAACTGTTTTCACTAATGATAACCAACGAATATATTTTAGAGAGTTTTATTCTAAAATTGTCCCGGATTTCTTTTTATCCTGTATATTAGATATGTTTTATAATCTGAATGTAAACAAATATAACAAAAGAAGTAAATACTTTCTATTTCATATTTCCCTGCTGGCCATCCCATTTTCAGTTTAAACAAAGACAATTTGGAAAATGAATTGAATATACTCGAACTCATTCATGATACTTTCGTTCAAAGTACATGTAGTTTTAGTAGAATGAAGATTTATACTTTTGTATTCGCGATCGATTATTCATATTTTCTAGATATCAAGGGCATACCTTCACACAAACTTCCTGAGTCACGTCTCTTTATGTTTAAGAATATCTATAGTATGCATCTAAATATAGTGATGATCAACATGTTTTTGAAAATGTTGGCAAATTGTAGTGTTAGGTCGGATTTTAATCTATATGATAAATCTACTGGACTTGTTACACAGTACAATCATATGTTTTGTTCACCACTACCACAAGCACCTGTTGCCGACTTCTAAGTCTCAATAATATCGGTTGCCCACCAAAACCAACGTGTAATTATACGCATACATTTAATTAGTTTTTAAAGTAAGAAAGAGCACGAAGAGAATTGCTTTTCTCTGCGACATAGACATGTAGATATCAGTATTTGATAAACTATATGACTAATAATTCAGCAGCAGTGTTTTAAATACGCATTCAGCTATGTATATTATATGATATATGTTTTCATCTCATTTGATGTTTTGTTTATATTTTTCACATCCCCTGTACATAAACATATGTGATATCATTCTGATCGTTACCCGGACCTTTTTCGGTCAGGGCAACGATGATTTAACATGTTTTATTACTCTGCTATAATAAATTTTGACAACATATTGGGATGTTGATTTTCATGATTTTGTTTTATTACCTTCTTGGAAGAACTTTGTAGGGAAACTGACAAACAAATGCGTGTACTTTCTTTATTGGTTGCCATAATATCGGGGATAACCGGATTTCTCGGAATGTGTTTGCTAATCGGAAATGAGATTCAAGATTAATCGAGAACACTGAGGCTGAGGCTTTTATGACGTAATAAAATGTCTGTATTTTACATGCATTTCCATTTCATAATTATCTTTTAAGATTGAGTATTACTTTCATTTTTGTCCATGACCTCCTCTATTAAGAATTTCATATAATTCACTTACAGTCAATTGTTACTAAATCATTGAATACTCTGATTTCTTCAATTTTCGTGGATTTGCCCTCCCCTATTATACATATTTTTATATATAGTTATGTTCGTGGAGAGATGATGCAAGTTTTTCATCGATGAGTGTAACTTGACGTCTTTGATCATTTCAAAATCTCACAACCTGGTATACTCACAAAAAACCCAACGAAAATTAAGGATCAACGAAAAATTATGAAACCCTATAGTAGACTGATTCATAGATATAGATGTGATGATTTGTCTCCAGAGTATGTTTTCACTTGATGCATATAAAACTATATCAATGTTGGGGCCACTCAAAAGATTGACACCGAGCGTTACATCGCTTATAATATGCTGTTGACAGTTTATTCTGTAAATCAAATCAAGCCAAATCTTGTAGCTTAAGCCAATCCCCTTTTCGTAATGTCAGAATATATTTGAACCACAAGTAATATTTGCATATGGTTTTTAATTCGGTCTCGCAGAAGTAATTTAAGTGCGCTTACCTCTATGATTTGATATGCTATCGTACATGCATTGGATAATATGAGAGATACTGTATAACAGGAAATTTACTCGCGGAGTTAAGTTTCGCTATATTCGCTGAAAATTTCCGCGAATTTAGCATTCAGTAAATTAATCTTTCACACTGATAAGAAATGAATTGAAAGATATTAAGAGTTGTTTTTCCGCGAATTAAACCGTCGCGAGTAGTTGCTAAATGAAAAAATCGCGATTTTTTCCGACCGCGATATTAACCTGCTATACAGTATTGGATCGAAACACAAGAAATGGATTCCAAAACTAGATTTCATTGTCATGGAGCCCCGAGACAAAGTACTAATCTATCATTACCGGTAGTCTGGGTGTACGAACAGAATACCAATCAATATTAGTCAGAATGTACAAACAGAATACCTACATGTATCATCATTAGTCTAGGTGTACAAACAGAATACTTATCATTAGTCTAGGTGTACAAGCAGAATACTTATCATCATTAGTCTAAGTTTACAAACAGATTACCAATCAATATTAGTCTAAGTTTACAAACAGAATACCAATCAATATTAGATGGGTGTACAAACAGATTACCAATCATTATTAGTCTGGGTGTACAAACAGATTACCAATCATTATTAGTCTGGATGTGCAAACCGTTCAGGGGAACTTTCAGAAATTGAGTTCTCATGCGAAATTAATGACGTCATCGTTGTTTTGAAAACATATCAGCGGTCACTTTGATGGTGTTGCTATTGATAACACATATTCTTTGTTACATGATATCCAATAGTTATGAATATAAAATATCAAGCACACAACAACCTGGGTATGGGACATTTTAACAAGTTTATTTCTTTTTCATTCATAAATCTTTTTACTAGTATCGATTTTAGACATCCATCAATTTAGCTATTGCAATAAGATTAAGTTTCTTAACTATGCACTGCATCATCAAATATAAAAATCAATTAATATGTTTTCTGTCATCGATTGGACCCCCGTCAGTATGTGATTTAGTTGGACCTGGAGGAGGACAAAATACTCTTGCCAGTTGTTTGAGATCCCAACATATAACACTAAAGCTCATGCGATATGGCGTCAGTTGAATGACACTGCTCGACGTTGGCATAAAATGATGTTGGGTCGATGTAAATGATTTCTTCTCTTTGGGAGTGAAGGGTTGTCAGACTGTATACTGCAAACTTTCAACGAAAAGTTAGATAGCATAACCCGAAGCTAAAATAACTAAATTAAATTTTATAGTGACTGTGAATATCATGTTTCAAACATTAACTATGTACACTTTTCTTCTATGGAAAAATAATCAACAAATTCACGAATTGCTTTCATTTAGAAGAAAGCCTGCTCGTGAGTTTAACATCTCTGATCTCGAAATTAAAACATTTCTCCATCATCTGAACATCCAGAATGTGCCATCAAACCGAAAGAGTCAAGATTTGGTATTCCTTTTAATAACAATCGTCATTCTGTTTGATCCCATGTCATTCACTGCCTGACAGTGATAGCTGGTGAATGTTTGATCAGTATCCAGCGTGATCACAAGACTGAAGGAGGTTTGTTTTTTACTCTCATCATATTTAGATGTTTCCGTATACACATAGGGATTAGAGACTTCCGATTTCTTAGTTTCATTGGTTACACCAATATACTCGCCTATCAGTGTGTCATGTCTTAACCAAGACACGTTTGCAAGTGGACTTGCATATACATAACATATCAATTCCAACTTTTCTCCGGGTTTCCCTTTTAGGGTTCCGTTATTGGTAATACATCTGTCACGTAGCTTGTTGGTCACACAAATTTCAGGTGAAACTGAAATAAGATATACACATGAAATATTGCTGAAACGAAAGTGTCTATTTTGATATCAAACTTAGATCTCTTGTTACAGGGATACTTGTTCATGAACCCCTTTTGTTCAAGAGTTTGTAACGTGACATTAACAGCAAACTAACAACTCAATTTTATGACAAACGGCATGACTTCAGCTTCTCCACCGTCAACTTCCCATTTTTATGTAGCAATATTCCATTATCACCTTTATTCGGTGTCTCTCAACTGATTCCATACGCGAGAGCACGTTCTACGTGGTACCTAGGAGGAGTAAGCAGCCCCTGTTGACTGGTCATAACAGCCGTGAGCCAGGTAAACGAAGTAATACGTAGTCCAGATCAGAATATAAAGGACGGCATAACAATTGGTGTGAAACACGTCAGACAGCAATCGACCTAACGTCAGATTGTGTTTGTAAATAAAATCATTATAACAAATGAGACTGTTGAAACCCCTGTAACATAAACTTATTTGTCAGTAGCTTGCTTCGATTTAACCTGATCCCATTTCTGGTATGTCCACGAGTGTTAACCCTTCTCTTAACTCTGTATTCTTTCTAAGATTTATGAGATTGATCACTTAACTAAAATTCCAGACGTCTATGTTTGATCCACTGTTAATTTTGTATTTTTGATGGGATGTTTGAGATGATCACTGTTTGGTATCCTCACTTTTCACATACTAGATATATATTACTCTTCATCTAATCTCTGAAGTGATATTTGTACACTGTGATAGAAACCACTTATTAGTGCACTTCTGTTATATTTCAGCAAAATCCGCGAACGTGGTATATGACAGTCTTTTAGTCTTGGGGAAAAATCAAAGGTATCATCTACTTGACCATCATGTAGTTCTAAATGTGTCAGGTTGGTTGGTTGTATATTGTTTACCGTCCTACTCGAGACTTTTTCACTCGTATAGAGACGTTACCATTGCCGGTGAAGGACTGTAACATTTAGGCCTATGATCGGCGCTTTCGGCTTTTGAACAGGGAGGGATCTTTATCGTGCCACACCTCCTGTGACACGGGGCCTCGGTTTTTTGCTGTCTGATCCGAAGGCCCTCCTCATTTAGTCGCCTTTTACGACAAGCAAGTGGTAGTCAGAACCTATTCTAACCCAGATCCCCACGGAATAGATGTGTCATGTAACAGAAATGTTTGTAGGTTATGGTATATGAAATGGCACCAGATTTTCCAGAAAAATAAATGACGGTGTCATAGTCGCCATTTGGGAATTCTGATTTATCCGAGAACGTATTATAACTGACTGTTGTAAATATTACGCTAATGCCCATAAAACTGAAGAGCAACCAAATCCAATAGCAACATATACACCTGATAAGCACCTGATCCAACCTCTGGTATATCCATGAGTCCGTGTTTGCCCAGCTCTTTATTTTGAATTGTTTATGGTAGTTATGAGATTGATCACTGTTCGTTATCTTCGCCTTTCATACAATGTTATAGTGTCGTAAACTTCCACTATGATTTCAAACACATGTTCTCACTTTTCAATCAAAATATTAAGAAATATGTATGATCCTAAAGTTAATCTTACATTTGACGATGAGGGTGATGTTTCTGGTGACCGGTTTGTCCATTCTGTACGAGTTGATTGCCTGGCATTGGAATTTAGTGGCGCACTCACGGGTAACGTTATGTATCCCAAGCATGCTCCCACTTATCCCTAAATCTACAGAAATGTAGTAAAAGTCATCAAACAAATCACGTCAGCAAACACAGGTAGTAAAGGTCATCAAACAAATCACGTCAGCAAACACAGGTAGTAAAAGTCATCAAACAAATCACGTCAGCAAACACAGGTAGTAAAACTCATCAAACAAATAACGTCAGCAAACACAGGTAGTAAAAGTCATCAAACAAATCACGTCAGCAAACACAGGTAGTAAAAGTCATCAAACAAATCACGTCAGCAAACACAGGTAGTAAAGGTCATCAAACAAATCACGTCAGCAAACACAGGTAGTAAAGGTCATCAAACAAATCACGTCAGCAAACACAGGTAGTAAAGGTCATCAAACAAATCACGTCAGTAAACACAGGTAGTAAAAGTCATCAAACAAATAACGTCAGCAAACACAGGTAGTAAAAGTCATCAAACAAATCACGTCAGCAAACACAGGTAGTAAAAGTCATCAAACAAATCACGTCAGCAAACACAGGTAGTAAAGGTCATCAAACAAATCACGTCAGCAAACACAGGTAGTAAAAGTCATCAAACAAATCACGTCAGCAAACACAGGTAGTAAAGGTCATCAAACAAATCACGTCAGCAAACACAGGTAGTAAAGGTCATCAAACAAATAACGTCAGCAAACACAGGTAGTAAAGGTCATCAAACAAATCACGTCAGCAAACACAGGTAGTAAAGGTCATCAAACAAATCACGTCAGCAAACACAGGTAGTAAAAGTCATCAAACAAATCACGTCAGCAAACACAGGTAGTAAAGGTCATCAAACAAATCACGTCAGCAAACACAGGTAGTAAAACTCATCAAACAAATAACGTCAGCAAACACAGGTAGTAAAAGTCATCAAACAAATCACGTCAGCAAACACAGGTAGTAAAAGTCATCAAACAAATCACGTCAGCAAACACAGGTAGTAAAGGTCATCAAACAAATCACGTCAGCAAACACAGGTAGTAAAGGTCATCAAACAAATCACGTCAGCAAACACAGGTAGTAAAGGTCATCAAACAAATCACGTCAGCAAACACAGGTAATAAAGGTCATCAAAAAAATCACGTCAGCAAACACAGGTAGTAAAAGTCATCAAACAAATCACGTCAGCAAACACAGGTAGTAAAGGTCATCAAACAAATCACGTCAGCAAACACAGGTAGTAAAGGTCATCAAACAAATCACGTCAGCAAACACAGGTAGTAAAGGTCATCAAACAAATCACGTCAGCAAACACAGGTAGTAAAGGTCATCAAACAAATCACGTCAGCAAACACAGGTAGTAAAGGTCATCAAACAAATCACGTCAGCAAACACAGGTTTTCTTTTTGTTTTTCTGGTTTAATTGCGTTTACATCAGTTTTTGATCAATATCAATTTTCATTATTTTCTTGATTGTGTCAGAAAAAAATCAAGTGATTAATAAAGCAATATCTTTTTCATAAAAAAGAAAGAGAACGAACTTTTCCACGAAATAGCGTATCTTCAAAACAGTATTGCTTGACAAATCCACGAAATGTAATGTCCATGAAATGAATAAAAAATACAGCAATGCTAAATTATACATACATACATACATACATACATACATACATACATACATACATATATATATATATATATATATATATATATATATATATATATACTTTCTAATATATACTTTCTAATATATACTTTCTAAACTTTGAACGTACATGTCCCTTTCTCTTGCTCTGAACTGGTTCTTTCGAGAGTGTACCAGGATATCTCGGGTTTAGGGTAACCAGTGGCATTACACCACAGCTGAACTGTTTCACCTTCGTTGCTGTGTACCGTGGGTCCACTATACTTACCCTCCCCAATGGTTGCTTCGGCTGTTATGAATTGATAACAGTTTGTGAAAATATATAGTCCTGGTATGAAATTCACATTAACTACAAACCTAATTTTCATTAGAGAATCGGAAGATTGATCACTGTTCGTTATCTTCACCTTTTCTTTTCGCCTGGAAGAATTCGTTCTGCATCAGTGTGTGGCTGATCATACTTACTTCTTGAAACATACTCAATCTCATATATCTCATAAGCAATACAAAATGGAGAGTTGGGCAAACACGGATCCCTGAACACACCAGGGGTGGGATCAGGTGCCTATGAGGAACTTTGCGTGATTGAACTTTGACTCTGACAGAGGTTTTCTCCTTTCGCGAAAACAAAATTATTCACTTTAAATTTTCGCCAGTAAGACTTTGGTTTGGTACTACATGTTGCATGAAAAGTGAAGATAACGAATAGTGATCAATGTCATAAATCCCAAAATTAAGAGTAGGACAAACACGGACCCCTGGATATGCCAGAGGTGGGAACGGGTGCCTAGAAGAAGTAAGCATCCCCTGTCTACTGATTACACCTGCTGTGAGCTCTATCCCTTGATCAGATACACTGAGTAAACCGTAGTCAAAATTATAGTGTCAGGAACGACCAAATCGGTATGAAACACGTCAGACAGCATTTGACCGCTTAGAATCTGCGAAATTCTGACTTCAATTGAAACTGTTCAAAACCCTGTAATATCAACTTATTTGTCAGTAGCTTGATTCTATTTAGAAATTGATCATACGCAGTAGATGTTATTGCGTATCGAATTGGTGATAATGGAATGTTGCTACATAAATATGGGAAGTTGACAATGGAGAACCTGAAGTCATCCCGTTTGGATGAAATATCGTACCTTTAACATTTAAAAGTGCATGGTATTCTCAATGTTCCAGATCATGAATAAGTATAGAGTATTGAATTTTGCATACGTCCTTTGCTATTGCAATTCTTAATAAAATATTTCGAACATGATAATGCTATTGCTAAGATTTTCCTTCCGAACTATAATTAGTTTTGAAATGATATCTATTCTTAATTCCTTCTGCTATTATAGAAGTATAAAAGATTTGTCATTCGGAAACGAAATGCAATCATTAATTGAGCCGTTCCTAGCAAAAACGGCCCTTATCTTACCCTATAATGTTTTTCAATAAACGTCATATTGAAAAAACGTAACGTCAATTTTTGCATACTCGTAAAGAAAAAGGTCATGATTACCAATCACGAGTTGGTTGTCATCTTTGATTGACTGTAATATTTCAACGACAATCAACATTGCTCTAATATTTTGAGGGATGTTCTGTATAGTTCACACTTTAGCACTAATATATTTAAGGCCCCTTTTTGCTAGGAACGGCTTAATTATAAGTAGTTGTTCCTTTCAGCTTGTTGCTAATGTTCAATAATTCTAAACCATGTACTGACAACATAAGACTATTTTCATTCAATCCCGTAGGGATTTGGGTTTGAATAGGTCCTCACTATACCTTGCTTGTCGAAAGAGGCGACTAAATGGGGGCGGTCCTTCGGATGAGACCGTAGCAGGTGTGGCACGATAAAGATCCCTCCCTGCTCAAAGGCCGTAAGCGCCGAGCATAGGCCTAATTTTTGCAGTCCTTCACCGGCAGTGGTGACGTCTCCATATGAGTGAAAAATACGACCAACCAACCAACCGATACATTTGACTATGGAAATTACTTCGATGTCAACGGAAAAGCCACTGGGATTTATGATCAAGTTTAAAAAAAACCTCTTGCAAATCTAAAGTGGGGAAAAAGATATCACATTCTGCTTGTTTGCGAGATCATCAGACGCTATTAGATCTCTTTCAACACATGGCACGCCCGTTCTTAACGGCCAGATTAAAATTTCAAGTGATGTTTGCAAATAGAACACGCTTCATTTTAAATAAAGCTAAGGTCTTTTAAAAGTATAATAGATTTACATGACATTTTTGTTTCCATTTTCTTGTGTGTACCTTATTCTTGGAGATAAAAATTATTTTTTTTAACAAAGTAACTTAATTCACATTGTGTCTTCAATTTGTTGGTTGTATTATGTCCCATATTATCAATTTCCCACTGTATAGAGACGTTACCAGCTGTAGGTGAAAAGCCACAAATTTTAAACCATGCATTGCGCTCCAGATCGTAGCTGTGAGGGTTCTAACGCCTACCGTTCGAGACATGGAAGCTCCGTTTTTAAAAGGTCATACTCAAAAGATCCACAATTCTCACTTCTAAATACCGAGCGTTTGGTAAAGGAACAAATCGCTACCTATCTTGAACGTCTAAGGTTTGACGCGGTGTTATGATCAAGACTTGAACCCAGGGCATCCCCATTACCAAGCAAGTGCGCTAACCACTAGACAAGGTGCTCCAACCAGTTCACATTAAGTTAATGTCATTATCACTATAAAGATAGAAGGCAAAAAGAAATAACAAATTCTCACCTTTCACGTTTAAAGTATAACTTCTAATTTCCTTCCTAGAACCATCGCTGCATGTATACGTTCCATTGTCAGATGACGTCATTTTTGTTATATTCAAGTGATAATCACCTGTACCCTTACAGACAATCGACATGCTGGAGTCAAAACTCTTATTACCAAAGGTTAACATTTCCAGGCCTTTCATCCATCTAGCCTGAAAAATCGTGAAATATAGAGAGAAATAACAAATCATTGACTGGTTAACACGTGTTTATCACTGAGTTTGTTACTCACCTAGTATAGAAATATACTGGGATGTTTTGGTTTTAAACCCAGGTGACATAGTAGGACGGAGTTAGGTGAACTCAGCTATAACTTATGTTACAGGGTCAATATTTCCCTTCATACTACACAAAACTGGGTCGATCTGTGATAGCTTATTATTTGAGGAATATAAGAAAAGGGGAGGGGGCTAGAAAATACGTAAACGCACTCGCAAACAGGCACACGAAACAATTAAGATACATGGGCCATATGATTAAGGATTTAGTCTCAATTGCATCAGAATCATAGATTCAAAATAAAAATGAGCTCATTCTTTTTTAATTGATAATTAAGATGATCATTTTAGGTCACTTCATAAAATGTCGAAAATAGACTATACAGAACAAATGGGAAACATAATTTCAGTCATTTATGTTGAAGATTTTATTTTAAAAAAATATCTTATAGTGGAAGAAATACCTCATTAATATGCTCAACACGACAATACAGCGGACTCCTCAAGTCTGTACCCGCTTCATACTCAATGACCTCTGAAAAGGAAATTGAGTTTGTATCAATCTAAGGTGTGTGAGGATTCAAAGATAAAAACAACGAACAGTGATCATCCTTATAAATCTCACAAAGATTAAAAATTGATGTTACAGGAGTTTCAACAGTATCGTTTAATATTAGCATTTCGGAAACTTATTATTTTCTTATTTGAAAAGACAACCTGTGATTAGGTTGAATGCTGTTGGGTATGTTTCATGCCAATTGTTAGGCCGTTCTTAACATTCTGATATGGACTACGTTTTGTTTCGTTTGTCTGGTCCAGATGGAGGGCTCATGGCGTGTATGGTCTGTTAACAGAGAAAGCTTACTCCTCCTAAGCACCTGATCCTACCTCTGATGTATCCGGGGGTCTATGTTTACCCTACTCCCAACTTTGCATTCTTTGTAGATTTTATGAGATTGATCTCTGTTCATTAACTTCATCCGTTTTCTTGTGATCACTTAAATATTATTGATACCCATATAATATGAAACGAATTGTTTGTCACAATATCCCGAGTGACCCGGGTAGAAGCCAACCAATAACTCAAAATATGAAATGAAAAGGATAAAAAACCCAGATTGATAAGATATAAGATTGATAAGAAACAAATCAATCATTGAGAAAGATATCATAAAATCACCATCTTTAGATATGGAGTTTTTCAAATAACGTTCCATATTAAACCTTTCTTGAGAAATGTTACATGATTCATATATCTTAAAAGCTACATTTGTAATTGATTTATTACTATTGGTTATCTTCACTTTTTCATTATAAAAAAGAACTTTTGCATTATTTCTTAATTCTATCATGGTTATTGCAAAGATCAAAGGAATGCCACGGTCATTATCCTGATATATACTATGATTATGGAAAAAAGATACACATCCCACTTGCACTTTGTGTTTTGATAATACAACAATAAAGTCGATAACTGATTTTGTGATTACAGAAATTAATCAATATATGACAGAAAAATAGATGTCATCAAATAGAGAGGAATCAACTGCATTCCGAGATCGATACACATACACTGTAAACAAACATGACGATACACAAACAATGTAAACAAACATGACGATACACATACACTGTAAACAAACATGTCGATACACATACACTGTAAACAAACATGGCGATGCACATACACTGTAAACAAACATGGCGATACACATACACTGTAAACAAACATGACGATACACAAACAATGTAAACAAACATGACGATACACATACACTGTAAACAAACATGGCGATACACATACACTGTAAACAAACATGGGGATACACATACACTGTAAACAAACATGGCGATACACATACACTGTAAACAAACATGATGATACACATGCAATGTAAACAAACATGGGGATACACATACACTGTAAACAAACATGTTGATACACATACACTGTAAACAAACATGGGGATACACATACAATGTAAACAAATATGGCAATACACATACACTGTAAACAAACATGTCGATACACATACACTGTAAACAAACATGGCGATACACATACACTGTAAACAAACATGGCGATACACATACACTGTAAACAAACATGGCGATACACATACACTGTAAACAAACATGGCAATACAAATACAATGTAAACAAACATGTCGATACACATACACTGTAAACAAACATGGCGATACACATACACTGTAAACAAACATGTCGATACACATACACTGTAAACAAACATGGGGATACACATACAATGTAAACAAACATGGCAATACACATACACTGTAAACAAACATGGCGATACACATACACTGTAAACAAACATGTCAATACACATACACTGTAAACAAACATGGCGATACACATACACTGTAAACAAACATGGCGATACACATACACTGTAAACAAACATGGGGATACACATACAATGTAAACAAACATGGCAATACACATACACTGTAAACAAACATGGCAATACACATACACTGTAAACAAACATGTCAATACACATACACTGTAAACAAACATGGCGATACACATACACTGTAAACAAACATGGCGATACACATACACTGTAAACAAACATGGCAATACACATACAATGTAAACAAACATGGCGATACACATACACTGTAAACAAACATGTCGATACACATACACTGTAAACAAACATGGGGATACACATACACTGTAAACAAACATGGCGATACACATACACTGTAAACAAACATGATGATACACATGCAATGTAAACAAACATGGGGATACACATACACTGTAAACAAACATGTTGATACACATACACTGTAAACAAACATGGCGATACACATACACTGTAAACAAACATGGCGATACACATACACTGTAAACAAACATGGCAATACAAATACAATGTAAACAAACATGTCGATACACATACACTGTAAACAAACATGGCGATACACATACACTGTAAACAAACATGTCGATACACATACACTGTAAACAAACATGGGGATACACATACAATGTAAACAAACATGGCAATACACATACACTGTAAACAAACATGGCGATACACATACACTGTAAACAAACATGTCAATACACATACACTGTAAACAAACATGGCGATACACATACACTGTAAACAAACATGGCGATACACATACACTGTAAACAAACATGGCAATACACATACAATGTAAACAAACATGGCGATACACATACACTGTAAACAAACATGTCGATACACATACACTGTAAACAAACATGGGGATACACATACAATGTAAACAAACATGGCAATACACATACACTGTAAACAAACATGGCGATACACATACACTGTAAACAAACATGGCGATACACATACACTGTAAAGAAACATGTCGATACACATACACTGTAAACAAACATGGCGATACACATGCAATGTAAATAAACATGGCTATGCACAGACAATGTAATATACAAGTTATCTTCCACATATGTGTAGTTTTCTTGACTATGCATTTAAAGCAACTGATATAATTTGCTAACATCAACTTAAGAACTTGAAATATTTTTTTTCCAAAATAGTCCGTGACGGAAACTGTCATGACGTCACGAAATGACCTAATTCGTCGCAATGTAGGTAAATTATCGGCTGAATATTCTGAGCAGTAGTAGACTAGAAATATAGACCTTTTTTGAGTATGATATAAAACAACCTCCTCGGTCTCAAAATGTTGTGTGAAATATAAAAGCCTTGGCTTTTACATCTTCACAAGTCAAGGGTTATTGATTCGTTTCCTTGCACTAACCCTTGACATCAGTGACTTTCAAAAAGTTGGGCTCGTTCTGATTGTTTCCACAAAAGAGTGGGGGCCAATGAGAAGGCGGTTCTATTTATAACAACGCGAAGCGAGATATTCAAATAAAAACAAGTATATTGATAACTACAGTTATGGCTATTTCAATCGTTTAAACAATATTGTTTTAAGCAAAAAGATATCCAAACTTGATCTATTATCAATAAACGTAATTAGTGGTGTAAATATTACAATTGCGCGTGTTTATCAATACAGCAGTACGAGATCGCGTCATTTGTATCGATGTACACCATTACAAGATGCAGTGGTTTCATTGGATGTTTTATTTATAGTGGATTGCGTACATTTGATCTAATGAGCCCAATGGGGAGGGGGAGGGGCAAAGGGGGAGGGCATGGAAGGGGGCTAAATTTAACTTAATTTTTAAAATATTTATTTAAAATAGCGCATTTTACAACATGTTCGACTGAAATTCTTGTTCTTCCCCAGGAAAATTGAAATTCGTGTTCCTCTCCAGGGTAATTTTTAAAAAGATTGATTTAAAATGGGCATTTTATTGCATTTTTGACTGAAATTCTTGTTCCTTCTTCCTTTCTTTTATAGTCACCACATTCTTTATAGGTTTGGATGTGGTAAAAAGAGAAGAGCGGGGAATTTTCCGACCCCCACGCTCCAAACCTCCCTAAATCTACCCCTGCTTCACTTTCTGAAGTGAAACATCTTCTGAAAATATTCTACCTTGAATGTTTTAGTATAGGATTTGGATGGTGGAATGGTAGCTTTCATTCTTAAGTCAGTACATATAATTTAAACCAGTGTGTACATTTTTATCGAAAAACAGGGGGCCGCGAGATAATACGAGACTTGGGGAAGTTGCTAATCTCTTTTATATATGTCTCTGCTTTCAGATATATTATTAATTGTATAATAAAATACATAATTGTATAAGAAGTTAATTCGTTCAAGTTCCTTTATGGGAGTTGCCATTTCCTCCGTTTAGCGCCCTCTACTGGTTACAAAAATAAGATAGGAATTGGTACTAGACTCGCTTGTGCAAAGTTCTGGAGAAAGCGAGACTAGAGGTCAAAAGATTGCCTAGTTTGGTTGGTCGTCTGTTACTTTGTATTCTGGGAAAGAATGGATGTTTATGTTGTGTGAGATGTAATGAGTCTGTGATGTTTATGTTGTGTGAGATGTAATGAGTCTGTGATGTTTATGTTGTGTGAGATGTAATGAGTCTGCCGTGTTTATGTTGTGTGAGATGTAATGAGTCTGTGATGTTTATGTTGTGTGAGATGTAATGAGTCTGTGGTGTTTATGTTGTGTGAGATGTAATGAGTCTGCGGTGTTTATGTTGTGTGAGATGTAATGAGTCTGCGGTGTTTATGTTGTGTGAGATGTAATGAGTCTGTGATGTTTATGTTGTGTGAGATGTAATGAGTCTGTGATGTTTATGTTGTGTAAGATGTAATGAGTCTGTGCTGTTTATCTTGTGTGAGATGAAATGAGTGATCCGTACGTTTATTTTTGTGAGATGGATTGAGAGTAATCATTGTTTATGTTTCGCGAAATGAAATGAGTGATTAGTATATATGTTATGTGAGATAACATTAATGATCATCAGTGTTTTAAGTTTATCAAACCATTATCCTTCATCATTGAAGGCATATAAAACATAAGTAATAGATATAAGGGAAATTAAAATGTCGAAATGGATAGCATCAATATGACAAGGGGGAAAACCCTATAAGTTTGCAGCATTTGAGGATTAAAATTTTCTAAATGTGGTTATTAAATATAAAATTTATGTTACATTCCTCTATTTCTGTATAGGCCTATGTTCCTTCGGACGAAACGAATGTCCTGTGTTTATGTTTCGTCACAGAAAATAAGTAACAAGTGTTTATATATATGTTTCAAAAATAAATATTGCCTTTTTACAGGAAACGCATTTCATTGAAGAAAACGAATCGTTGTATAATTTTTCATGGTATGGAAAAGCTATACACTGCTTTTCTGATTCAACATTTACCAGAGGTGTTTCAATACTGACTAAAAATGGATTAGACATTAATATTCTTAATACTCACAGATCAAAAGACGGACGAAAATTATTAATCAACGTGAAATTACATGACATAGAATTGACTTTAGTTAATATATATGCACCAAATAATGAATCATGTAGAATCCAATTTTTCAAAAGATTAAGAACTTTCATTAATAATTACTCGAACATTTCATCCAATATTATTATATGTGGGGACTTCAACTGTAAAATAGATAATTGTTCAGATAAAAGCTCTAAAGTGTTAAATGACATAATAATTCAGTTAAATCTTGTCGATTTATGGACAAGTAAACATGATAAAACAGATGGTTTCACGTGGTGTGATGCTTCTGACATACCCAAAAGTAGAATCGATTTTGTATTCATTAGTAAAACTTTTCTAAATAAATGCAAATCTCCCATGCTACAGAAAATTCCAGGAACTCATTCTAATAGAACCAGAATGTCTGACCACAAAGCAATTAGATTTAATCTTAATATACACGATAACAAGAGAGGAACAGGTTACTGGAAATTAAATACTTCCTACTTAAAAAGTAGCGAATATAAAAACCAAATTGTAAATATTATACAAAATATAAAAAACTCACAAGGAACAAACACGCAAAAATGGGAAATTTTAAAACATAAAATTAAGTTACTTTCTATACATTTTTCAATCAAATCGCAGAAAAATCTTAAGAATACAATTTCAAACATTGAAAAAGAAATAAATGAAATAGAATCTCTCCCACATCTCCAAATTGATATGAATAAAAAGAGAGACTTGGAGTCGCAATTAAATGACTTGTATGATAAAAAAGCAAAAGGAGCTCAAATTAGGTCAGGCGCTAAGTGGATCGACAAAGGAGAAAAAAACACCAAGTATTTTTTAAGTCTAGAAAAAAAGCATCAATCACAGAATGTTATTAATGAACTACAGAACGAACGAAAAGAAACTTTAACTACTGATGAAGATATTTTGAGTGAAATGTGTAATTTTTATGAAAATCTGTATGATACTAAAAATATAAATTCTTCTGACATTCAGAATTATTTAAATAATAGCAATATTAAATGTTTATCTGAGAGTGCGAGAAATAATTGTGACCAATTTCCAACTTTAGATGAATGTCGAGAAGCTGTTATGAGTATGAAACACAATAAATCGCCAGGTCTAGACGGTTTACCAACTGAATTTTATCAATGCTTTTGGGATCAGTTATCGGAACTTTTTTTTTGGAATGCTTAAAGAAATTTTTTTATCAAATGAAATGTCTTTTTCCCAACGACTTGCTGTCATATCATTAATTCACAAAAAAGGAGAGAAATCCCTATTAAAAAATTACAGACCTATTAGCCTTACAAATACAGACTACAAGATAATTGCATTCATATTTGCTCGTCGTTTACAAAAAGTTGTCGATGATTACATAAGTAACGAACAGACAGCATATATAAAAGGAAGATTTATAGGAAGCAACGCACGATTAATATTAGATATTTTTGATTACTGGGAAAACAATAATCAAGAGGGCTTATTATTATTTCTCGACTTTGAGAAAGCATTCGATTCAGTTGAGTGGAATTTTCTGTTCAAAACTCTAGAAACATTTAATTTTGGAATTAATTTTATTAAATGGATTAAAATACTTTATAAAAATCCTATCTTCTGTTTAAAAAATAATGGCTGGATCTCTAGAACATGCCAGATGCACAGGGGAATTAGGCAAGGCTGTCCAATTTCTGCGATTTTATACCTATTTGTTGCAGAAATTCTATCAGATAAAATCAAATCAAATAATTCGATTCACGGTTTTAAAAATAAAAACTTAGAAAATGAAATTAAAAATATTCAACATGCAGACGACATGACACTGGCTTTAAGTGATACCGATTCTCTAAAACATGCAATAAACACCATTAAAAGTTTCTGTGAATTAGCAGGGTCAAAAATAAATTTCACAAAAACAGAATGTATTTTACTCGGAAACCTGAGAAACCAGCTTGAAACAGTAGAGGGAATAAAGGTAACTAAGAAAGCCGTAAAATGTTTAGGTATTCATATAGGTCAAGATAAGATTGAATGTTACAATAAAAACTGGATGAAAATATATCACGAAATTGAAATGTTATTTGAATCATGGAAGAGAAGAAAACTATCATTATTTGGAAAATGTACAATCATTAACTCATTGGCTTTATCAAAATTGACTTATGTTGCAAGCATTTTAGAATTACCCGATCCTAAGTTTATAAAAGATATCAATAGGTTGATATTTAATTTTTTATGGAATAAAAAAGATAGAATCAAAAGGAACACATTGATAGGGGATATTAAAGATGGAGGGATAGGTGTAGTCGATATAGAGTCTAAACTTAAAGTCCTAAAGGCCATGTGGATTCCACGCCTTATTACAAGTAATCATATCATTAAAAAATATGCAGAAAGTTTCAGCAAAACTTTAAATCTTGACATTGATTATTTAGTTAAGACTTCTGAAACATCAACTAACAATTATGGCATTCTTAAAAATTTTCCAGTGTTTTATAAACAGGTGTTTTCTTGCTTCAACCTTTGTCAAGACAACACAAACCAAACTCTTAACTCCACTGAAAAATTCCTTCTTCAGCCAATATGGTCAAATGCAAATTTTCTCTTCAAAGGTAAATCAATATGTTTTGATGATTGGATAAAAAGCGGAATTTTATATGTTAAAGACATTTTTAATGAGGATGGGCTATTAAAATCAGGTAAACAAATTTATGATTGTCTTACTAAGAAAACGAACTGGCTATGCGAGTATAAGATGATAAGACATATTTTCAAAAAATTTGAACTCGGATATGATTTTTCTAAAATTCCCTACATTAAAACCAAAAATATTGATAAAAATTTATGTTTACAACATAAAACTAAAATTTTCTATTCTACTTTGATAAAGCATAAATTCCAAAAACCCTCGCTTACAAGGTTAAGTAGAGAGTTCCAAATAACAGATAAAAAGGAATGGGAATCAATATTTTTATTGAAAGTTAAATACATTGAAGACAAATCTTTAGCAGAGTTTAATTATAAACTAATACACAACTTATTGAGTAATAATCTCCTTATTAGCAAATGGAACAACACTGTAACAAATAAGTGTAAACTGTGTAGAAATGAAATCGAAAACACAAAACACCTTATTTTTGATTGTATTAATGTACGACATATATGGAAGGTCGCAAGTACCTGTATTAATTTCACAATTACTTGGAAACATATTGCTGTTGGGTTTTATTTGGATAATACTGAGTTGATAAAGATATATAACTATTTTCTTTCTTTTATTGCATTTAGAATTTATAAATGTAAGATGTATTGTAGAGTTGTGCAGGTTGATGAGACGAGTGATTTTGTTATTCGTTCCATCAAGGAATACTTGAGATCGCACTGTCAAGTTCTCAGGTTTTTATATAAAACAAAAGAACAGAAGTTTTTTCAAAATTTTGTATCCAATCTATAGATATTCTTTATATCAAAATTTTTAACATAAAATTTAAACATTTTTACTACTGCTATTATATCTATGCATGCACATGTATGTATACATGTGTATATCTGTGTATTATATATACTTGTGTTAAATCTGAAGCCACTATTCAGAGGGTCAGTCCTCTAATAGAGCTGCCCAATGAGTCGGATATGAACTGTCGTGATATGTGTGGACTCATTGTGGCAGCGGGGCGTTTTTGAAAAACAACAACCAAAAACTTATCTTTATTATACACACACTGCCAAATATGTTTCTTACGCAGTATTATTCCGTCACTTGAAATTATGTTGATGTAAATTAATAACTACAATTGTTTGACATATACTGTATCTATTTTGATTCCATGGTAAAATAATAACCATATCTTATACACATTGTATCTTATACATGTATTTCATTTGTTTTGTATATTTGTATATGTTTTTGTCTTGTTTCATAAATAAAAATCTTGAAACTTGGAAAAAAAAAAAACCAAAAAAAAAACCCAATTGTTTATATTCCAGCTTTGTGGCACCAATTGTTTGTAAATCTTATGCGGGATATACAGCTAACGAAACAGGGAAATTACATAGGCGCCTGGGTCAAGGATATTGCACTATAACAACGTATATGTAAACAATGGAGGAAATTCGAATCACGAATAAATATTTCTCTCTGATCTATGGTGTCTCTTTATAGATTTTTTCATGTTCCAGGAAGCTTAAATACACGTATCATTATCAGAGAACACTAATTTATCCACGTTTTAAAAAATGTCTTATCCCACTGATTCATAATATATAACAAGGCTTGCAACTCAATCTACCCCTTTCCGTACCCCATGAGAGATATTTGTCGATTAAAAGTTATTTACGCTGCTTACCAGCCAGGGCCCCATTCACTCCCAGTAATTCTTCTTTAATAATTAAAATCCTCTAATAACAGCTGTCTATCCGTTGTATATTTTTAATAAATTTTTTCTGTCCAGTGTCATCTCATTCTTCAAATCTCTAATCACGGAAGTGCGTAAACAGTACAAAACTCGAAACGGAATAAGGGATATCCGAATTAATCTCGAGTTCTGAAAGGCTATGTAAACCCCAAAGGATATCGAGAGTATTGGCGCTCTATCTAACAACAGCCTAAACTATCAAGGTTATGAATTCCGGTCACGTGATGGCAGTAGGCTGACGTACTTTTGAGCGCTCCGCTAAAAATTCGATTTTGTTTCTCAAAAACTTTATAAAAGCTTCAAAAGACGCCTAATCAAATAAAAGACCGATTTGTGCATGTTTCTGTGGAATTTCTGTGGTATTCTTTGCGGTTTTGACTTTGTATTCCTTGAAGTTTAAAAATCATCGTGAGCAGAGATCTACTCACTGGAATATCGGAGAACATGGACGGGAAAGAGAAAACAGAGAAAAAGAATGAGAAACAAGTAGATCGCAGCGGAAAATCTCTGGAGAAAAGGTTGGTACAGAGTCAACTGAAGATAGATTCGGTACCATCATCTATAAGAACTTTAAGAAGTACGAATGTCTCGGACAAAAGGCTACAACAACGGACTAGTAGTTCCGACGCAGAACCCACGACACCCATGTCTCCAGGTGCCGACATACCGGGTGAGTTAAAAAGAATTCATGAAAGCCTGACAGAGATCAGGGAATCTATGGTAAAGAAAGACGATATCAAAAGCATAGTTGCAGTGATTATGTCAGAAATGAAGGGAGAAATAAAAAATGAAATCATCTCGGATGTTAAAGAGACACTAACAAAAGAAGTCATTGAAAGCGTGAAAGCTCAGGTGAAAGACGAATTTGAAAGCAGAGTCGACCAAAAAGTAAAAACGTTTGTGTCGAAAACTAAAGAAATTGAAGATGGGGTGAATATGGACTTAATAAACATAAGAGAGAAGTTTCAAGAACACCTTAAAGAATTGAGATCATTACAGAGCACGATGAAAAGATATCGATCCCTGACGGAATCAGCGTTGACCCTCGCTAATCACAACCAGCAGTACTCTCAGAAAAACAATATAAAATTTCTGGGATGGAAGGAGAAACCACAAGAAAACCTTCGAGAAGAACTGTGTGTCATAATGAAGGAAGCAGCGAAAGTGACCATCGACCCCGCTGATATTTTAGCCATTCACAGAATTCCAGGGGCGAAAGGAAAAATCAGACCAGTAATTGCAAAATTCAAAAACTCAGAATCTAAAATTACAGTTATTAGAAACAGGTCTAAGGAAGAAGTCAAAAAACGATTCAAGATGTTCGATCATATAACACAGATGAACTCTCAATTACTAAGAGATCTCAACAACGACGAGAAAATCCAGAGTGCCTGGTACTACAACGGAAAAATTTTCGGGTTGGACCAGAAAGGTGTTCGACACAAGTTCGATATTATGGACACAGCCTGTTACCCTGTAGAAAGCTAAACAAACTTTAAATTTACATGCGGGAGCAACAAATTTGGATCGGGTTTGAAATACCATTATCTGATGAGCGACAGGACCGGGATCGGGATCATCGAACCGATACAAATTGTTTACATGTGTTTGTGTTATTATGTGAGTGTTAGTGTGTGTGAATGTGTAAACGATGGACGGGTAAGTTACTTGCTGAAAATGTCTAGATGTTTAGTTGTTTTACTTATTTTTCTGCGATGTCGTTGTCTGAAAATATTTTAATAGCCACAGTGAACTGTCAGGGGCTGGCAACTCCATCTAAACGTAAAGATGTTATTAATTACTTGAAACAAAAGCGTTTTTCTATTATATGTCTACAAGATACTCATTTTATTTCTGAATGTGAACCATATATTGAATCACAGTGGGGATACAAATGTATTTTTAATTCTTATATGTCAAACTCAAGGGGTGTGTGCATCTTGTTCAATAATAATTTTGAGTTTAAAATTCATGGTGTAAAAAGGGATTGTGAAGGTAATTTACTTGCACTTGATATGACAATTGAAGAAAACAAAGCAACTCTTATTAATATATACGGGCCTAATACTGATAACCCTCAATTTTACGAAAATGTACGAAATATTTTCTTGGAATATGACAATGAATATTTTATTCTATGTGGTGACTTTAACCTCACATTAAACCCTTCACTGGATACTTATAACTATTGTGGAATCAATAATCCCAAAGCACGTGCTAAAGTTCTAGAAATCATGGACGATTTACAACTTTTAGATTACTACAGAGTGCTAAATCCAGATAAAAAAGCTTATACATGGCGGAAAAAAATCCCTTAAAACAAAGTCGCCTTGACTACTTTCTTGTATCTGATAGTTTGTCAAATTTGGTTGAAAACTGTACCATAAAGCCAGGATATAGATCTGATCATTCTGTTGTTATTCTTGAATTAAAATTTAATCCCTTTACAAGAGGGCGTGGCCTTTGGAAATTTAATAACAATTTATTAACAGACAAAAAATATGTTATGAAGGTCAAAGAAACTATTCAATCTGTTACTAGCCAATATTTGGATAACATAGATAATATAAATTTTCAGTGCAAAAACGATATTGATGAAAGTTTATTTCTGGAGGTTTTAATGATGGAAATTAGGGGAATTACTATATCATACTCAGCATTTAAGAAAAGAGAAAAAGACATCAAAGAAAAGAAACTTTTAGATGAAATTGAAATTTTAGAGTCTGATTCTCCTATTGATTTTGATATTCTAGATGAGAAGAGAGCAGCTCTTGAAAACATTAGAAAAGAAAAGCTACAAGGTCACATGATAAGGTCTCGTGCACGTTGGATAGAGGAAGGGGAAAAACCTTCAAAATACTTTTGTAATTTAGAATCCCGAAATTATTTAAATAAAACTATCAAAAAAATTCAGTTGGATACTGGTACAATTTACAATCAGTCAGATATATTAGAAGGCGTCAAGAAATATTATGAAGCCTTATATACTAGTAATGATTTTAACTTAATTAATGTCGACCTGGAAAGCATCATCTCAGATTACAATTCTCCCAAGTTAGATACACATGCAACCAAAAAACTGGAGGATGATATTGAAGAAGCAGAGGTTCTTAAAGTATTAAAAAATATGAAAAACAACAAATCCCCGGGTAGCGATGGTTATACAACTGAATTCTTTAAATTTTTTTGGAATGACATTAAATATTATGTTGTTAGAGCTATTAATTGTATATATCATAAGAGGGAACTTCCTATTTCGCAAAGACTAGGAATCATTTCATGCTTACCTAAAGGGGACAAACCAAGACAGTTTTTAAAAAACTGGCGACCAATTACACTTTTAAATGTATTATACAAAATTATATCTGGTTGTCTCAGCTTTAGAATTAAACAAGTTTTGGATTATATAATATCCGATACACAGTCTGGTTTTTTAAAAGGTAGATATATAGGGGAGAATACTCGATTTATATATGATATTATGTCATACACTGAAAGAAATAATATCCCAGGCCTTCTAGTTCTCATTGATTTCGAAAAGGCCTTCGACTCAATGTCATGGTCATTCATATATAAAGTTTTAAAGTATTTTGGTTTTGGGGAAAACTTTATTCAATGGATAAAAATCTTAAACACAAATTTCAGAGCCTCAGTTTTACAGAGTGGCTTCTTATCTGAACAGTTTGATATACAAAGGGGATGTAGGCAGGGTGATCCCATTGCACCTTATTTATTCATCCTATGTGCAGAAATTCTTGCAATATTAATTAAACAAAACAAAAGTATAAAAGGCATATGTATAGAAAACACAGAACACAAAATATCGCAATATGCAGATGATTCTTCACTAGCCCTTGACGGATCACCTGAATCGCTTTTTGCAGCTCTAGATACGATAGAATTTTTTTCCAGTTTTTCTGGTCTAAGGATTAATTCTTCTAAAACAAAAATTGTTTGGATTGGTTCAAAGAAATTTTCAGATCAAGTTTTTCACCATACAAGATGGAAATTAGATTGGGGATCAACAACTTTTAATTTATTGGGTATTAATTTTTCAGTTGACCTTACAGAAATTGAAGATATAAATTTCGGAATTCAAATACCAAAAATCGTTGCTCTTACTGAACAGTGGAAAAGAAGGATTCTTACTCCCATTGGGCGGGCTACTGTCATTAAAACCTTGCTTATTCCAAAATTGAATCATTTGTTTATATCACTTCCTACTCCAAAGAAAGAAACAATCTCTTATTTATACAAAATTATTTTTGAATTCCTATGGAAATCTAGTGTAGATAAAGTTAAGAGGTCTGTGATAACACAAGACTATCTATCGGGTGGTATCAAGATGGTTGATATAAGCAATTTTATTACATCATTGAAATGCTCTTGGATTAAAAGGCTTACTAGGTCCAACTGTCAGAAACCATGGATGAATATTTTTTTTGCCATGTATGGAAATGATATTTTAAAGAAATTATATGACTTTGGAGATAGTTTTATTGTGGAACAATTATGTGTTAAACGCAATGTTTTTTGGAAGGATGTTTTCAATGCTTGGTTTTTTTATTTGAAGACTAGTCAAAATCTTCCAAATATTAAAAATAATTTTCATAATATTCCAGTGTGGTACAATTCTAATATTAGAATTGCGGGAAAACCTGTGTTTTATGAGAAATGGTATGAAAAGGGGATTAAAGCTGTTCAAGATTTTTTTGATACTGATTGTAACTTCCATACCATAGAAAAATTTCAGTGTTTATACAATCTTCAAGAAGTATGTGTAATGAAATACAATAGCATTATTACTGCAATTTCAAAATATTTAAAACGTCTGTCAATTGATAGACACTCAACCAAACAAAATGTTAATCCATGTATGCCTATATTTTTTGAACCAGTTTTATTACATGAAAGATGTTCTAATATTATTTACAATATTTTAAATGCAAAAGAAGATATCCCAACTTCTATGGGCAAGTGGAAAACTGAACTATCTTCATATGGAGTAGATGATATTTCAGTGCAAGATCTGTTTAAAATTTGTTTCAAAACATCTAGTGATTCTTCTGTTCAGTGGCTACAGTTTAGAATTTTACATAGAATTCTTCCTGTTGGTTATTATTTGAAAAACATTAGTGTTAAAACAGATGATCTCTGTAGATTTTGTACAAAACAGTGCGACATTTAACTCCGGACACGACAAAAGTCCGGAGTTTCGCCAACCCTTTTATTAAGGATACAAATAAACCCTTTACAAAAAAAGATGGGATTTTATGTCCACAAGACATGCACCAACATTTACACTTGTAACTATTGTAGTTTTTAAGATATTTCACCTGAAATCAAAAAATCCCATGGGATTTTGGAGGGATTTTTAATCCCACTTGGGGGATTTTCACTCCCACCAAAAATCCCATGGGAGAAAAAATATAATTTCTCCCATAGGATTTTAACTCCCGTATTTAAATTTAAAATGGGATACAATGTCCCATAGGAGGAAATGTCCCATAATGAACATGAAATGGCAGTGAATATCCTATTTGAGCATGAATGGGAATAAATATCCCAAATAAAACACAGGATGGGGACTTTTATCCCATGAATACAGTAATAAAGCAGAAAATTGTATCTTAAAGAGTGTTGTTTGTCATGATTCTTAAGAATGTACTTGCAAGCTAAGGAATGACATTAACTTTATATCTAGTAATTACACTCCTAAATTATGTAGACCTATACATGTGTTAATGGATAAATGTCTAAACAACATGAGAAATTAAATTATATTAGAGCTCTGCATTACTAAACTCTTTCCCATGCAATTTTAAATGTATACATATAACCCTATCACAAAAATATCAGAATAAAATTGAACGGTATTAAATTATGCAGTTAGAACACTAACTTATTTACATGCAGCTGTTCATATTCACTATTGACAACCCTTTACAGGTCGTCAGGTGTGAATATTCACAGGAACCGGTATTTTTGTCTGTAATAATAATAGTACGCCTTATGGTACCATCCCCAATGAAAAAAATAACCCAAAAGGAATGGCACCATTTCTTACTCAAAACTTCGCTTCAAAATAATTCGAAAATTCTGCTTTTATCGTCACCCACCCCAATTGTCATTCTGATTCAGTAATCCCAGTGCTTTTATTAGGGGTGTGTGGTATATATCCCTACTCTTATCATTATGTACAGGCTAAATTATCGGTTCCTCTGATATGTTGTGGAATTTTGGAATAGCCTAGCTTACAGTTACAATTTGTTTACAATATATTAAAATTAGTGTTAATTAAGTGCTTACGGTGAAATCTGCTACTGCTAGATGATGCTAAGTTGTTTCGTGAACCGAATCAGACATCTCCAACAAGATTCTCGAAGATTTAACAACACAAGAATCATTTTACAAAATGCATGCTTCGGTCCATCATTCTCCCTCTGACAATCACATTCATTCTGAAGTCAAAGTACTTTCTCCTATACCTTAAGCGTCAAAAAGACTTTGACAGGTAAATACGAATAAACGGTTAACAGACATCTCGACCTTAAGAAAGTTCAGTCCTGGATGTTCTAGTCCAAAAAGAAGTATGACCCAATCTTATGCATTAATTTATTAAATTTCCGGTTGAGCAACACCCAAATCCTCTAGAGACATTGTTTACAGTTATATGACATTACCTAAATGTGTGACACAATATTAATCCACACCTGCTCAAAGGGGCATAAGCACCGAGCATAGACCTAAATTTTGCAGCCCTTCACTGGCAATGGTGACGTCTCCATACAAGTGAAAAATTCTCAAGCAGGACGTTTACGTTTTTGTTTTTTCTTTTGAAAATTTTGTTTTCATTTTTTTTTTAATGTTAAACATGAAAAGTATGACTAAATCTGTGTTGACAGCCAAAATTTTAACCTTCTGGATGCAGGAATAAAAGCAATATTTTAGCCTTCATTCTGCGTTATGTAAACAAAGACTGGAGTCTTTTTATGTTTACATTTAAGGTGGCTCACTACACCGGGAAATAGTTTCTCAAATCAGTACAAATTGATTTAATATTTTAAAAAAGATCCAGAAGATATACAATAAGTGTGTATTTCAACACATGAACAAAAGACTGGTGGATTTGAGCTCAAGATCTGTAGTTCACCAGCCCAATGCTCTCTCTCTCTCTCTCTCTCTCTCTCTCTGTCTGTCTGTCTCTTGTCCAATGCTTTATTAATTAACCACTTAGCTACCGTGTTATAGACGAATAAATCGATCGATACAAATACTTTCCCAAAACATTTAAATCGCCATCTTGTAACATAGTGTCATAAAGCTTTAGTGTAGTGAGTACCTTAACAAACCAGTGAAATGTTTAATTTTGTAATTGAATTTTCAAAGCATCTTTACTTTTGCACATGCAATTTTACAAAGATTATTCAATAAAGGGTAAAAAAAAACCCACTTAAAAATACTTGTTTTTGATCCACTGTAGATTTTAGGAAAATATTAGATTCCTGGGTCAGAGAAATCTAGACATCATTAAATGATAATGAAGTATTGTAAAAAAAAAATTCAAGACTCTCCAATATTGTTTGCAACTAGGAGAAATGGTCACAAGCTATTTTACACCCGCATCCCTCTTGGATCGAACCACTATAACTTTTAGGATAACAATAAATCCTCTCCCAACAATGTGCACATCTGCAAATGGCAATGAAGCATTGTACAAAGTTTCAAGTTTATCAGATAATCCATACAGGAGGAGAAGCATTTTAATGCACAATTTAAGACTTTGTGACAGACAGACTTACAGATATGGACAGAAAGTACAAAAACCATATAATTATATGAAATGAATTTGCATGTAAAAAGTACATGAAGTGCACAATTATGATTTAAATGTAATTATCATTTTTATTAGGAATTTTGATGTCTCCTCTTTTTGCAAACAATATACACATCTATATATGAAGATGAGATATATAATGAGGATATAAAACACTTCTAACAAAAATGTAAACAAATATGTGCAATGCGAGTTTGAAAATATGTATGTCTTAAAAAGTGATTGACTAGATATCAGGAAGCAAGCAAGCTCACTCCATGTTACTGTGCTACAACTAACTGAAATTCACTACATTATCCAAAATCCACCCCAAAAGAACCAAAACCTACCAACACTAAATACCAATATATATCCATGTGAGGTCAAGGTTTCAGGAGTGAAACAATGTGTTTTTTAAACTTTAAATCTCATTATGTTTTACTTTTGTAGGATATTCATAATGTTGAAATTGATTTAAAGCAATCAATTTTCAATTGGAGATACAAGGTACATGTATGCACATAAATGTACCACCCTGAATCTCATATCATACATGTACCTTATTTTATAGCTGGCAAAATTATGAAATGAAATTTAATGTCACCACAGAATTTATAATTTCCGTTTCTTTCTCTCAATTCACATGGAGACCTCCTTTTTTAGAGTCTTATTTTCTTTTACTTGAATGTTCTAAATTGAAATCTAAGGAATAATAATCTTGGAAGAAAAATCTACATGAAAATATTTTCTACTTTGAGAAACAAAATGACAAACATAACTGTTTTAAATGTAAGTCAGAAATAGAAAAATAATTCAATTTATTGCACTTACATATGTAATTGAAAGAAAATTCCTTCGAGTACATGATTTTAGAATGAAAATAAGATTGATTAATATTCAAAAAAGTATTTCAATTTCTTCAAAACTTCAATCTTCAGATGATTTTCCATCCATTGACACCCCAAATGTATGATCACACACATTCAGCAGGAACATCTGTTCCTCAAATCTCCTTCACATAACACTTGACTACTTTTGAAATGCAATTTAAGTCTTTTTAGAAATTAACAAAGATGAGTGTACAGATTCATACCCTAGCTGTTGATGATTGCTAAAACTGATCACTACTCAAAACTCTGAAACAAATCTTTCTGGATTTTTTTGTATTTCACACACACACGCACACATACACGTACATGCATACACACATCAAAAATATCAACAAGACACTGACCTTACCAGTCACCTGAGTTATTTAGTTAAAAGTATTACTAACCTCAATATGAATGAAATCTATATAATACAGTAACTTTTCTTGCTCTAGGCATGCATTTATATGCTAAATTCTAATATTCAGTAGAAGTATAATATAAGGTGTAATTCATTCCCCCAAAATCATCTATACTGATGAAACATTTTACAATTATAAACTTGATATACACTTTTAACACTATTTGGATCTGACCTTGAATCAGAACCCTGGAGTTGCAAGTGTCACAATTTTTGTACATCTTTCTGTTTTTCTTGACAATGCATCCATCATTTATAATATTCTAGTGTCAACAAAATTAAAGAAGGATTCTTTTAAATCATAAAGACATGTAATTACTATGACCATTTTGGTTCCATCTATTTTAAAGCTAGTATCAAAACCTTTAGATTCTAACATGTATATATAAACTGCGTTTTTAATTATCAAATACCAAAAAAAAAAAAAAAAAAAAACCCACCCAAAAACCAACCAACTTTTAACTATTGATCTTAATCATAGTGTTTTATTTTGATAATTTAATTTACAGATACATGTATAAGTTGTCATAATGTCATTTAGTTCTATTTTATTGTTGCATTTCCTCTTCTTGCCCTTGTAAAACACCTTAGAGTAATAAACTGTTTTATATAAGGCTGCATGTATATAAATTTTATTATTATTATCACTGATCGAGGTCATGAAATTTACAATTACCTGTTCTACCTAAAAGCATCAATAGCATTAAGGAAGATGTTATCTAAATTTAAATGTTTTACACATAAACACTATATATCAAGTTTGGTTCCTCCTGGAGTCAGAATTTCTACCCTAGGAATCATGATATTTACAAGCTTGATGTTTTGTTTACTGTCACAACAGAAGCTGACCACTAGCAATAGGTCACATGAGAGAATCAATTGACCTAAAAATCTATCAATTAACATGATTGAAATGTTTTAATCTTTATATCCATGATAAGATATTCTTTATATATTTTATATTGAATTCAATTTGGTACTTTGACCTCTTTATTTTCAAAATAATTGGAATTATGTCTATATACATACATGTGAGAGTTGGCCTCCATGTGTCCAATGAAGAAATTATGAATAATGGAATCACAAATTAATGATTGTCTAATGCTTACAGGGATGGATCCAGGAATTTTTGAGAGAGGGGAATTTTACCATTAATTTTGGTTATCAAGGGAGGGGGTCCACCCTCAAAATGTGTTATTTTTACTTTATTTTAGCAAAATTTCCTGAACCAGCACCCCTTCTGGATCCACCACTGGGTTATCATTTACTCCTTCATTCTTGATTACAAACCTAAGGACACTAAATTGTAATTTCACATTTTTTTTTTAATTTGACAATATTTCATTATCACACAACAGCAAAATTATGAAAGCATATACATGTACGTACAATAATAGCAAATTGATTGTTCTGACATATCATTTGATATACATATATATTCATAAGAAAATTTGAACTATCATGCATATTACAGATTATCAGTCATCAAGATTTTTGTTGTGTTTTTTTTTTTTTTTTGGTTCAAAGTAATTTCACATTTTGAATCTTGCTTATTAATTGATATGTTGATATGGAATCAAATGACATGCATGCATGCAGAAGCTATGTGAAAAATGTCAGATCTTGTGTAGCAATTTGTAAACCCAATGATTACAAAGCCTATTAGTATTCTATATCAGTAAAAGAAAATCCTATTTTAATTCATATTTTGCAATAGATATGATAAAAGGAATAAGCATTTAATAATAATTATCAAAATCTATAGTTTAAAATTGAAAAACAATCTCATAAAAAATATAACATATATTTTACACATGCATTTTTGTAAACTTTACAAAAGGAACAGATTTCCCCCCTGAATTTATATAAAAATCAGTATTATGTCCTGTGACATTTTGTTATTATGCTTTAATAAACTTCTAATATTGACTTTGTCCTTGCATGGTCACTTTGTCCATTTTTTTTTTTATATCTGTACCCAGGTTTTGTCTTGTGACTTTTACCCCAACTAATCCCTCTGTGTATAATACACATGGGATGTTCTTTACAGCTCAGCAAGCCCCTGGCTTTGTTTCTCATTGTTCCTTATCTACAATTACTGGGTGAATGACTTTGTGAGGTTGTAATTTGCCATCTAATACTTTTATAAGCATTTCATATCATGATCAACATGTCATGCTATTTCAGTCAATATTATAAATAATTCATTTGACACATAATATGTAATATTGTAGGCTTATATGGTAATATTTGGAAAATAATGGCAAAGCAATTCTCAGCATGAACATTGAAAATTATGTTGCAATATACATGTACATCACCCAATACAAAGGCAAAGGATACATTTTAATTTTTACGTTTAAATTCATATGAAATATTGTGAAATTCATAATCATGTGAATGCATAGCTGCAGAACTGTAGCTCTCTGAGAAAATATTAATTGGTACAGATCTGTCCCAATATTTTCTCAGAGAGCTACAATTCTGCAGCTAGTGAATGTGGTTAACTTATACTACCATTAAGATATGTAATCTCTTTCTAATATTTGTTTAATTTGTACCTTTTTCATATTGTACAACAAAGTATAATTTAATGCACATTAATCCTCGAATTATAATAATTTTTTTAAATTATTTTTTTTTAGGCTTAATTTTTTTTTATTTATTTGTACAAATAGAAATTAAGTGCATCATAATATATACTTTTAAAGGTAAGATGTACAATTGATATATAATCACTCATACCAACCATTCATACCACTCAAACATTTCAAAACTATGGATTATAAATTTTGATTAGTGCAAAATTTGTTAATTTCTATAAGGTCATCTCAAATCTTTTAAAATCATTTTAGTGACTTTTTGGGGGAAAACACCTGAAACACTTTTAAAGCCAATTTAAATGGTCCAGGTCAAGCATATTTTGCTTTTAGGCCAAATCTTTGTAAGATCATTTGTGCACTTTGACAATTATTTCTAAATATTCGGGCTAGTATAATGAAGAAGTATGGATGTTTCAATTTTCATTAACATTTAATACCAAAACCATATCTCCTTTTCTTGACCAAAAAAGCACCCCCCCCCCCCCTCCACACACACACAGTGAGGTCTAGATCCGCCACTGTTTAATCTGTGATTTTGGGGCGAAGTTGGATCAATTTCATTTTATGAACAGGTCCAGTGGTACGATGGATTTTTCATTTTCAAGACAAATTAATAGAAATATAAATTGTTAGCCAGTAAAAAGAAGTAATGATTTAAATCAGATACTTGGAACAGTGTTGATGTTAACAGGGACCTATATACTAGTTAGTATATAGCTATGATGTTAACTTAAGAAATTCTTATATTGTATACAAGATATTATCCAACTAACAGATAGACTTTTGCAATTATATCTTATGCATTATGAACTGTAGCTAAACAATATCACTATTAAAATCTTATGTCCATTTCCATGTAGTTGGGAATCAATTAAGCTTTCCTGGTTCCGATTTTGGTTTAATTTTTATTTTGTGAACATAAATCAATATTTGTCTAATCACAGGAACCGGTAATTTTGTCTGTAATGATAATAATGAGAGTCTATACGATACCCCCCCCCCCCCCCCCCCGTGTTTTTATTAAGAGGTGGTATTGAATACACCCGTAAATATCATTACAGACAAAATGGTAATATATTTACAAGTGCACTCTACGTATTGTTCTCCACGGGCAAGGGGACAGGCACCGGAAGTACGGATACATGTATTTAGAGATTGGCCTTCTACTGGTATATAATAAAATGAATTTTATTGTACCGGTAGAAGGCCAATCTCTATACCGATAGAAGGCCAATCTCTAAAGCTTACAAAAAAGCGTGAAACGATTACATGAATCGAAAGAGGGATGAAATAGACTACGAATTCATACATTTCAGAGAAATTATTCCCACCAAAAATAATATGAAAAAAAAGGTGGGGGGGGGGGAGTAGTAATATCCATATTTAAGGTGCCTGTGCAGGCAAGGGCGCATCCAGGAATTGTTTAAAGGATGAGCGGATTGCGACCCAAGTTTGTGCCTATTCCGCCCCGGCCCCAAAGATGGGTGAATATCTCAAACTGGTAAAATGACAAGTTTTGTTTAAAACTATGGAAGTAAAGTGGAGTGACTACAACCCTCTCGATCCGCCACTGATGAACAAGAACTACATTACGGGGATTAGGAAGCACAGGGTTCATTTAGAATAATTGTAATCTTTAAGGAAATCTTCGTGGAGCACATTATCGCAAATAGTTGCTGAAATTGAACCTTACCATAATTCCGCCGGCGAGGATTGCAGCTATTTTCACTTTCACATCGCAGGAGGTGCGTTTGATGAGCTATCAACTTATACAGACAGTATCTCCTCATATCTACATGTACAGGGGCGGGTCCAGGAATTGTGGTTACGGGGCGCCACTTTATGAGGCAGTGGGTCCATGGCGAAGCCCTGGTTGGGGCCCAGGGGGCGAAGCCCCCGGAAACTCCTGGGTTTTACAAATTTTATGGGGCTTGAAATATTTCTCCTATTTAGTCATTTGTATTACATGTATTTTCTATCATTTTAATAAGGTGAAATTAACAAAATGACCCAAATTTTAAGGGTTTTTTTGGGAAAATATTAAGTTCTCCCAATAAAGTAATTAAAAAAATTAAAAGATTTTGTCATTTATTTCTCCGCCTGCGCCACCTCTAAATCCGCCACTGATGTATATTGCAATAATCTACCAGAATATACTGACACCTTATAGGTGATACTTCATTAGTACAAATGGACACCACCACCACCACCATCCCTCCAAACGGAGGGGGTGAGACTAACAACGAAAGGGGAAAAACACATTCCGCAAATTATAATATACATGTAACAGGCTGTCTTTGCATTTAGTCCGAGTGTTTTCAGTTATCTTTTTAAAAATTCTATATATTGATTGCAACACAAACATCCTATTATAATTACATGGCGATGATAAAGTCTCAGTAAGTTTCCACAAAGCTGAAAATTGGTATACACCATATTGTACAAACTGATACAGAACTAAAATATTGCGGAAACTTATCAAAACTTTGCGGTAGACTATCAATATAGCAATGTGCATACTAAAACAGAACAGTTTCTGCAAACCGAAATTTACGCAAACTTGATCAGCTTTCAGCAAATTTTCGTTGCGGAAACTACTTGAAAACAACGTAGATATGTCAAGTTTCAGCAGGACACACCAAGTTTTTGCAGGGAGAAAGCTTTCAAGATGAAAAATGAGTGCGGAAACTTGACGAAAACCACTTGTACACCTAAGTCTATGTAGTGAAATTTGTATTTTTCATCCATTTGTAAATTCCATGTTTTTAATGAAAAGAACTTACATGTATATAAATTGACATTAGTAAATACTATGTAATATTGCAGGTAAATTTTGTAGGGTATATAAGCGAGTGGGGGGGAGGGGGGGGATTCAGACCAGCTTTTAGTGTTAGGAATTGCATGCTTTAGTCCCAGTTTGTGTTACTCTGAAGTGAAGTCCCAATTGGTTATTAAAATGCACGCACATAGATCTATACATTTCCATACACCTATATTCAGTGCAACCCCCCACCTAAAATTTTCAAATTTAAGGTAAATCGCGGTATCTTGTTTAAAAAAATGTACTAAACGATAAAAGAAGCAATAATTTCTTCCACTCCCGGAGAAATAAATGACAAAATCTTTTGATTTCTTGCATTACTTTATTGGGAGAACTTAATTTTGTTCTAAAACCCATAAAATTTGAGTCATTTTATTAATTTCACAAATGACTAAATAGGAGACATATTTCAAGCCCTGTAAAATCCCGGAGCTTCCAGGGGCTTCGCCCCCCTGAACACCACCAGCACTTTGCTCTGGGTCCACTGTGGGCCTCAAGGCGGCCCCCGGACCCCCTGCCTCATAAAGTGGCGCCCCCTCCCTGTAACCGCATTTCCTGGACCCGCCCCTGATATTACGAAGTTCATACAGCCCGAATCATCGAAGCTTAGACTGGGTATTTTGAATTGAAGATTTTAAGATTTCCAAAACGCAGTTTGACAAAAAAAACGGGTGTGTAATGCTCTAGTATGAAATTATATTGGAAAAGAAGAATCTACACGCGTGCAAATGCGCATGCCTTTCTGCTGTCTGACTGGCTCTATCCTTCCGACTCTCGCGTTATAATCTAGGGGATAATTGAATTATCTCTCAAGATCCGTGCAAATGGCCACATTTAAGTAATAGACAATTGTGTAGTATTACATGAATTTACATTTGTTGATTTTAAGGCAAGATAACCATGAATTATGTATTGTATTCAGAGGCGGGTGCAATATTTCAGTTTGGGGCCCGGAGAAATTGCTGGGTGGGTGGGTCTAAAGACCGCCTTTAGACCTCAGTAAGTCCAGGACAAAGTCCTGGGTGGTTCCAGGGGACAAAGCCTATGAAAGCTCCCGCTTTTTTCTTTCTTCTTTTTATTGCGAAAACTAGCACCAGTACTCTCTAAAGTATTTTGATTGCATATCTTTATTCTTAAAAGCTGTATATTTGGCATGCGCATATTTAATATACATTAATGAAAAAAAAGTCTAAAACTATATCGCATTAAAAGTGTACAAATTAAGTTTACTTAGTTCATTCCCAACATTGGGTGCATGATCTTTAGTTCCTTAGAATGTATTAAGTACTAGAGACACACGTTACATGGATATGAAAACAGACACTCAGATTTGATTGATAGGATATTGTTTAAGTTTCCTCTCGAGAATTTTTCACTCATATGAAGACGTCACCATTGCCGGTGAAGGGCTAAAACATAGGCCTATGCTCGGTGCTTACGGCCTTAGAGCAGGGAGGGAATTTATCGTGCCACAGAAGTTGAGACAATGGGCCTCGGTTTTTTGCGTTCTCATCCGAAGGACTGTCCCATTGGGTCGTCTCTTACGACAGGCAAGGAGTACTGAGGACCTATTCTACCCGGTGTTGTAAAGCATAAAATCCCTCCCCCCCCCCTCCCGCATAGACTTTTCCTCCGAAAAAACGGGCCCGGGATAGACATTCCCCCCGGAAAGATGGGCCTGGAATAGAATTTCCCCTTACGAAGAATTAACCCGGGTCCAACCCCAACCCCCTAAGAAAAACCGTCCCAGTATAGAAATTCCCCCTAAATGACAGTACACCCCCATTCTTACATTTTAGCTATGTATCTGTTTCCATTTCTATTACTAGAATTCTCTTGCTTATTTAGACCCAGTAATTCTTCTGATTATTTTTGTGTGTGTGTATCGTGAACAATCATCATCTTATGATTTTTTATAAAAAGGAAATTGCTCAAATCGTGTAATGGTATATCAAAATTCATTCAGACATCTTAAGTCTTTATCGTTATTTACTAGTATCTAACATTTGAATTAGTAAAGTTGGGAAGAACTTAAATGATTTTTTTAATTTAAATAAACGAGAAAATTGAATTACTTTTATTTATACAGTTCATCTATTTCACTTTTCAGATATTTTAATTATACATCTTATAGTCACGTCGCGCACGGTACTGGTGTTACTTTCATACGTGCATTAGAAAATGTTTCCGCTATGTTTACACAGTTGTATATTTTGTGGATTATTAAAGTCTTATACATCAATGGCAAGGAAAATATATAAATAATAATAATAGCTTATATAAAATATAATTTACACGCATTATATTATCAATAACGGAGTTATATACACGCAGATGTCGTCATTTTTCGTTGTCCCGCGTTACATGAAATACGCATACGCTTTATCCACAGATTAATAAAATGATTGATTTTGTCCCAAATAACGTAAGAATTGGTGTATGATTGTGACGTCCTTATCTAAAAACCATAAACCAATTACTTTAAACATTTAGTTCATAGAATTGATATAGCGACCTTAAAAATGGCAAAGACAGTGCCTGTCAGTGGTGTCCCGTGTTTGTAGATAGACTGCAAATGCAAATCATCATGACCAGTAGCACGCCTAATACAGGGGGAAGTTGACTATCCTTGTTACATTTATAATGTACATGTATCGTGGAGCACAATGTATACCAGTATTATAAAATTCTGAGTATATCCATGAAGTAGATTGATTTTATCGGTGTCCAGTGAAATGTCCTTTTTCTACAAATACCGCGCTTTTTAAACAATTCTACCATTTTATGTCTTATTTCTAAGCATTATTCCAACGCGAATATTTTAATGAATATAACTTACAGAAAGTACATAAAATTTACTATATAGAATATACAACATTTCATTTTATCCCGCGTCCATTTAGGAAAACGAAAAGATACTTAATGTCCAAATAAATGTCCCATGTGATTTTGTCGCGCAATGACGCGACGTCAATGTACACAACCTACGTCTAGCTAAAACGTAAAATGTTGCTTTTATTATTTTTGAATTATCTAAATTAAAATGATTTTTAAAAATAGTATACAAGGTATTTAAGCTATTGCATGTGTATCTCATAGATATGTTTTACTCTAGATCTGGTACATATACTTTAATTGACTTTATCAAATGACAATTGTACAGACTACATTTTGTTGCATGTACTACTGTATGTCATCGTCGCAAACCACGGGTTATTGTTTCATTCTATTTCACATACGTTTGTGAAATAGAATGAAACAATAACCCGTGGTTTGCGACGATGTACTGTATGTATGCATATAAAAATTCAGCATTGAACAGATACACTTACGGTGTGTAAAACGTTGCAATATTATACAAATCTTGATTTATATACGAAACTCTTTAATCATATTCGATAATCTTGTTATTCATATATGACAAAATTTTAATTATATTCGATAATCTTAATATTTATATGCGAAAATTTTGATTTATATTCGATAATCTTGTTATTTATTTACATTTGGTAACCTTGTTATTTATATTCGATAATTATATAAATCTCGATTTATATTCCATAATATTTGATTCGTATTTGATAATGTTGATGTACACATGCTAGATGTACGCATGAATTTAGTCATATTGATTGTAGGTGAAATGCATAATTTCAAAAATTGATAAAAGAATTAGCTTCATTGACCATGACCTGACCTCGGATGTCTTAAATTTAACTAGAGGAGCTACTCTGCTAAAATTAAACTTTAATAAATATACAGCACTACCAGCCGTGAGACATTTGGCCTACTGCCTGAATTGAATAGTTGACCTTGCCCTAATATGCTGAATAAACCCAGTAGCTATGTCGAAGCTTGGGTGGCTGCCCTGTAATCCCCCATAGGCTGCTTACCTAGCTGGATTAACAAGTGTGATACAAATTTGAATATGTATTAATCGTAATCAGAAACAGGGTGCAAATTTACATATATGGCGGAAAGGGTCGCGTGCAATTTTTTGTGGGGAACTGGGGAGGCGGCCAGTTTGACTACCAACGTAGGGGCAACACAGGGGGCCTTATGTGGACATGGGTGCCTGGACCTGAACGGGTGATCATCTAAGGGGGAAGATATCTCTGCGCATCTCAGCTGTCTCCTGCGTGCTACCTGGTTTAAAGAGCAAGTACAGAGCAAACTGTGGACCCTCCTACAGTTTCCAACATGCACCAGCCAGTAGCATTCCCTAGGAGGTGGATGTGAGCACAGGCACCAGAACGGTGGATATATATAGCGTGTTAGATCTTATGTACCCCCCCCCCCCTTCCAATGAATGAAAGATATATACATAAGTCACATATTAAATGAATTGAATGTCAAAATCTTGTTAGAGTATCAGTGACGTGTTGAACAACCTCACTGTTGTATTTAGGACCCAGGTGATCTCTGGCGGGTGTGAGCGATTGCCCCTGGAATATTTCGCCCATATGCGTTGGTACTCCAGAAGAGTAGAGGAAGCCTCTCTCTCTCTCTCTCTCTCTCGTAGAGTAAAATTAAAAAAATTCGCATATGAATATCAAGATTTCTCACATATAAATCAAAATTTCCGTCCGCATATAGATATCAAGATTTCTCACATATAAATCAAAATTTCCGTCCGCATATAGATATCAAGATTTCTCACATATAAATCAAAATTTCCGTCCGCATATAGATATCAAGATTATCGAATACAAATCAAGATTTCCGCATATGAATAACAATATCATTAGATCAAAAGTTCAACATCTGACAAAAAAATCTAAAGTCACACGGTTTTCACGAGACCACCCCTTCAAAACTAAATATGATATATATTGAAACTAACCGATTCGCAAGTAAAACATACGAGTATAAATAACACTCTGTATACCTTTTCTACTGTTTATTCAGAAATGAAAGTGAACATTAAAACGTTAAAATGTAATATTATTTGGAAGTTTTTATCTCTCACTTCAACTCACCGTGGTTATTATTATTATTCATTTATAAAGCGCAAAACTACATATACTTTCTATGCGTTGGTTGTTGTTTTTTTTTCCACTAGAGCGTGATCGATGTAGATCGATGACAGAAACGTACGGGAGTTTTTAACCCCCCCCCCCCCTTCCGTGTTTGGCATTAATAAAAAGTATTAAAGAGAGCAATGATTATTAAACATAGAGACTTGAACAAGTCTATATATATCCTAGAAAAAACCAAAACTGATTTTTTTTACTGTGTTCAAATTTTTCAGAGGTCATATTCATAAGAATTGCAAGCCTTATTTCATGGGATGGTTACCTGTAAAATGCGAAACGAAATCGAAAGGAAACGAAATCTACCGAAGCAAAACGAAACCTACCGAAACGGGTACCCTTATTTCATACGACATGCCTGCTGTTGTAGGCACGGTGAAATAAATACAGTACGTATACTTTGGAGTATTTCTAAGAATTCATAATTTTTATGAATGTACACTATACACGTACAAAGATTTATTTTCAATTTTTAAACATTAAATCATGCATGTGCTTTAGTTATGATATTACAGCTTGGAGATAATGAATTTGTTTAAAATGTGACGTTGCTTTCGTGATTATATTTTGCCACAATTTATGACGTTATAAGTGTAACGTAAAGTGACACCAGTACCGTGCGCTTAGTGAGTCGATTTTTTACGAAAAATCCTACTTATATTGACCATCGTTAAAGTCTTTTGGTAAGCATATTGTATTTACAATAAAAATATTTGTTTGTTTTATGAATATCGTAATATTAATGAGCGCATATCTATTTCCTTAAACTATTATAACAAATGAAATCCGGAAACAGGGGGGGGGGGGGGGGGGGGGGGTTATATATATACCAGGGCGATTTTTCCGCCAAAGGGGAGACTCTATACTGATTTTGTACATAGGGGGAAATTATATCCTGGTGCGCAATTCCGGGCCCGTTTTTCCGGGGGGGGGGGGGGGTCTATGATACAACACCGGATCCCCACGGGATGAAACATATCTGATATACATATTACATGTAAAAGCCCTACATTAACTGGATACTGGATATTGGACTACAAGGGCTTTGCAATTGAGGACTAACCAAATCACGGTTAGGGTGGTTCGGGAGGGGTTGTCCCCCTCCCTTACGGGAGAAAATATTGAAGCATTACAGGTAATGATCAATTGCAAGCACATTAAATTCTTATCTTTGAAATGATGGGGGGGGGGGGGGGTGGGGGGGGGTGGGGTTGGGTTCCATCTCCACACCCCTTAATTCTGCAAGTGAGACTGTTAGTTAACTCTATGATAAAATTTAGAAGATATAAAACAGAAAGAATTTTGATACAAGTAAAAATTTTCATATATTTTTGGAAAATTATCTAGATGTGCAATATTTAGGATTAAGCTCAATAAAAATCCGAAGTACGTAACATTTGATAAGGGTAATTTTCGCATGGGGCGCCTCTATGCCGGCTTGATTAGATCGCGTCGTATACGTACATTTAATGACAGAGTGAAATTTTAGTGTTTTTATTGAAGAAAATATGTGGTTGTCATAGACAAAAAACTCCGCACTTTTATCGTGTCCAGAGTTAAATGTCGCACTTTTAAAGGTATTTTGTTGATTAGGAATATGCATTGATTGATCACTATTTTACGATCAAGTGTTGCATCTATATATTTTGGAAAATGAACTATACGTGATGGCTGGTCGAGGGGTTGGGGAAAGGGTGGGTGCTTTGATCAGTCCGCTACTAAAGTTTTCCTAGTAATGAAGACAGTATTAGTTCTTCATTGTAAAATCTATTTCCAATATCAACCGTAACTATTTCAACTCCAGTAAAGCTTCCACCAAAAAATTACAACAAACAACAAATCATCGATACATAAATGTTCGAGATTATGTCTCTAGGTAGTGTCAAAAATAACAACGAAATCTTTCTTTGGAAGCGGAAGACCATAATGATAACAGAGATAACAATGAGGTCTTCAGTTGGAAGCGGAGGACCTGAATTACAGTAAACAAAAAACCCATTTATACTAGACTAGATAGGTTAGGGTCAATGGCTTATGATCTCGTGTCTGACGAAGCGTAACGTGTAGAATATAATAGGGTAGATTGTTAATTGGGAATACAAAATGACTGACTAGTGGGACCACTATTTTTTTTTTTTTTATTTAAGTAGTGTCAAGAACAACGAAATCTTCCGTTGGAAACGGAAGACCTTAATGATATCTTATTCAGGTTTCCATTTGGGAGCAGAAGACCTTAACTACAAGACTTGTTCGGTTAGGGTCAATGTGTTATGTTGTCGTGTCCGACGAAGCGTAACGACTAGGATTTAAAAGGATAGTTTGTTAATTGGGAATACACAATGACTGACCAGTTGGGCCACTATATTTTTTTTTATATCCGAACTAAACATCGTGTGATTATTTCCTGTACATATATGAAGTATTCAAATTGTACATTGTATAGAATATCAGAGACTAAGTAGAGTGATTGAACAGTATTTTCCGTTCAAGTGCCATTTCTATCTGGTCAAAACGAGCCTTTTGTCAATTTTGGACCATAAATTCTGCAGGAGGAGGGGTGGCTTCTGCTCCTCCGCCGCTAAAGTTTTTTTTTTTTTTTAAATTTCAAAATATTCATAAATAAACACCGCACGATTATCTATTCTAAATATTCAAATTATTCAAAATGTTAACGTTGTCTATTTCAACTTTCAATATAGTTAGGAAGCTAAGTGAATAACGCTGAATTTTACCGCAGATATCCATTGACTTCATTTACCTGATTATTATAGATCAACACAATTATATTTATATGTGTACTTTTAAAAAGTGGCGGATCCAGGGGGTTAAATTGCAATATGAATACTTTACTTTTGAAGAAAGAAAAAATAGAAAACCCAAACAGATAGAAACTCCAAATAAACAATGAAACATACTAGTAAAGATCACAGGAATTTATCACGTACAAAATCAGTATCTAGGTAGTATTAGTGGGTTAGTGTCTGACGAAGCGTAACGGCCAGAACTCAATGGTGAAGTTCGTTAATTGGAATTACACAATGACTGACCAGTGCTTTACGTTCAAGGGTAAAAATGGGCCACTTGTCAATTCTAGAAATTGAACTGTGCGAGGGAGAGGGGGATGTTCGCTCTCGGTCATCCACCACTAAAGTTAATAAACATCATATGATGAATTCCTTAACATGTATATATGTAAAGTATTCAAAATGTTAACATTAAATTTACTTGTATTTTAACTTCCAATAATGTTACAATGATAGATGAGTACCGCTGTTATAGGCATCACCAAAATTATCTAGCTAGTGGCGGATCCAGAGGGGTAAGAAGTAGGCATAAAATCGTGATAACAGTACTTTGCTTTTGGAATAATGATAAATAAACCCTGACAAGACAACCCTGATATATATATATAAATGTCCATGATCATAGAAATGTATCACATAAAAAATCGATGACTAAGTGGAATAACAATTAATTGTCAATGATAACAGGTTTTCATTGCGAAGCAGACCTTAATTACAATAAACAAGTACACCCACAAGATGTTGTCGTGTCTGACGAACCGTAACGAGTAGGATTTAAAAGGGTAGTTTGTTAATTGGGAATACACAATGACTGACCAGTGTCCCCACTACATTTTTTTTAAATTTCCGAACTAAACATCGTGTGACTGTTTATACCATACAAATATGAAATATTCAAATTGTACATTGTAGAATACCAGGGACTAAGTAGAGTTACAATGGGAGTAGTTTTTTTAATTGGAAGTACACAATGACTGACCAATATTTTCCGTTTGAAAGTGCCATTTCTATCTGGTCAAAACGAGCCTTTTGTCAATTTTGGACCATAAATCCTGCAGGAAGAGGGATGGCTTCCGCTCCTCCGCCTCTAAAGTTGTTTTTCTAATTTCAAAATATTAAAAAATAATCCTCGTATGATTATGTATCCTAGATATTTAAAGTATTCGAAATGTTAACGTTGTTTATTTCAACTTTCAATATAGTTAGGAAGCTAATATTAAGTGAATAACGCTAAATATTACCGCAGATATCCATTGACTTCATTTACCTAATTAGTAGATCAACACAATACGTCTACCTAATAACTGGCGGTTCCAGGGGGTTAAACTGCAATATCAATACTTTGCTCTTGAAGAAGAAGAAGAAGGGGGAAAAACCAAACAAATAAAAACTCCAAATAAGCAATGAAACACACGAGTAAAGATCATTAGGAATTTATCACGTACAAAATCAACTCACGACTAGTGTCAGTGGCTGTATTCAATGATGAAGTTTGTTAATTAGAAATACACAATGACTGACCAGTGTTTTACGTTCAAGGGTAATGTCTATTTGGTCAAAATGGGCCGCTTGTCAATATTAGAAATTGATTGTGCGAAGTAGGGGTGGAGTGTCGTTCTCGGTTATCTACACTAAAGTTAATAAACATAACATCATATGATGAAGGCATGCCTTATATATATATATATATATATATATATATATATATATATATATATATATAAGTATTCAAAATGTTTACATTAGATTATATCTACATTTATTTTAACTTTCAATAAGTTAGAATGATAGGTGAGTACACTGTACCTGCTGTTATAGGCATCACCAGAATTAATTTAGCTAGTGGCGTATCCAGGGGGGTATTATAAGAAGTAGGTATAAAATCGTTGAAATGGTACATGTACTTTGATTTTTGAACACTGATACATAAATCAGATAATCCTGATATATAAATGTCCGAAATCATAGAAATGTATCACAATATAAAATCGTTGACTAAGTAGTGTCAATGGATTGATTTAAGGTTTCATGTCCAACGAAGCGTAACGATTATGATTTACGAGGGTAGATTGTTAATTAATTGGGAGTACACAATGACTGAACAGTGCTTTACATTCAATAGTCGTGTATATCTGGTCATTAAGTGGCTGGGGAAATAATTAGTACTATGCGTGAGGGATGGGAATGGGACGGGGGATCCGCCCATTCGCCACTGAAGTTATTATTTGAAAAATAAACATCGTATAGTTAAATTCTTTTGCGTATACAAGGTATTCAAAATATTAACGTCATCTATTTTATCATCCAATGAAATTAAAATGATAAGTGAAGACTGTTGTATCCACACAACTTGTGTAACTAATTAGTGGCGGATCTCGGGGTTAATACATTTGTAAGTAGACCTAAAAATTTGCGATAACATTGCTTTGCTTTATGAGTAAAAAAAGTCTACAATATTAATAAAACATTGATACACAAATGTCGAAAATCATATAAGTTTATCACTATAAAATCGCTCGAGATGTTTAGAACACTTAGAGCCGAACTTCCCTAGAGTCGAGACGTCTGTTAACCGTTTATTCGGACACGCCTGTCAAAGTCTTTTCGACGCTTAATGTAAAGGTAGCAATCGGAGGAAGTACTTTGACTTGAGAATGAATACGATTGTAGAAGGGAGGGAAAGATGGACCGAAGCATGCATTTTGTAAAACGATTCTTGTGTTGTTTAATAATCGAGAATCTTATTTGAGATGTCTGATTCGGTTCACTAAACAACTTAGCATCACCTAGCAGAGTTCATGTTTCACCGTAAGCACTTAACACTAATTTTAGAATATGTAAACAAGTTGTAAGCTAGGCCTATTCCGTAATTCAACAACATATCACAGGAACTGGTAATTTAATCTGTAGTAATAATACTGCTACCCTTTATAAAACCACAAGGATGGTGGGTGACGATAATTTTAAGAACTATTTTGAAACGAAGTTTTGAGTGAAGTATCAGCCCTTGTAGGTCCCCCCCCCCCCCCCCCAATAGCAGCTGATTAGGGGATGGTACGGTATATGGTATATACCCACACTATTATTAATACAGACAAAATTACCGGTTCCTGTGAACATATTTTAGTACCTGACGACATATGAAGGGTTGTGAATAGTGAATGTGAGCAACTGCATGTGAATGCACGGGCAATGGAAGTTGATGTAAATAGATACATGTAGTATGTGCATGTATATATATTTATACATGCACATACTATATATTTACATTAACTTACAGTGCCCGTGTGTGAATGAGTATTTCATAGTGTTCTTGTCTGCTTGTTGCAATAATATAGTCCCGTCCAATTTTATATGGATATTTTTGTGCAAGGGTTATATGTATACAATTAAAATTGCATGGGGAAAAGTTTAGTAATGCAGAGCTCTAATATCTTTTATTATCTCTCATGTTTTTTAGACATTTATTCACAAACACATAGGCCTACACATAAGAGTTTATAATTACTATATATATTTAAAAATTAATGCCATGCCTTGGCTTTTAAGTACATTTTAAGAATCATGACAAACAACACTTTTTAAGATACAATTTTCTGTTTTATTGTTATATTCATGGAATAAAAATCCCATCCTGTGTTTTATTTGGGATATCTATTCCCATTCATGCTCAAATAGGATATTTACTGCCATTTCATGTTCATTATGGGACATTTCCTCCTATGGGACATTGTATCCCATATTAAGTTTAAATATGGGAGTTAAAATCCTATGGGAGAAATTATATTTTTTCTCCCATAGGATTTTTTGTGGGAGTGAAAATCCCCCAAGTGGGATTAAAAATCCCTCCAAAATCCCATGGGATTTTTTGATTTCAGGTGAAATATCTTAAAAACTACAATAGGTGCAAGTGTAAATGTTGGTGCATGTCTTGTGAACATAAAATCCCATCTTTTTTTGTGAAGGGTTTATTTGTATCCTTAATAAAAGGGTTGGCGAAACTCCGGACTTTTGTCGTGTCCAGAGTTAAATGTCGCACTGTTACAAGTAATATTGAAACAATAACACATATTTTTACTTCGTGTAATAAGACCCAAACATTGTGGAGTGAGTTAAGTCTTCATATATATAGAAAAATTTCAGAAAGAATTGGTTTTAATGTGTCAAATATAATATTTGGTGAAATTCCACTGTCTTTAAATAATAAAGCCATAAACTTTATAATTTTATATGCTAAACAATACATATTTATCTGTTTAATGCAGAATAAAGAACCAAATCTTGTTAGATTACTATGTCACTTAAAGTTTAAATATCATGTAGAGAAATATGCTGCAATTCAAGCATTTAAAATACATAACTTTGATAAAATATGGATGAAGTGGGAAAATATTTTTGCAATTGATTAATTATTACTACATGTACTTGTCATTATTTTTAGTACATGTATTATTGTTATTATTATTACTTTCACTATTGTACAGCAAGTAACCTAAACCACAGGGAGATGTATGCATGTATGAAAGGTATGTTTGTGTAAGTGTTTGATGTATTGTATGAAACCAAAAAAATAAATAAATTATAAAAAAAAAAAAAAACTCGAAACGGAATAAGGGATATCCGAATTAATCTCGAGTTCTGAAAGGCTATGTAAACCCCAAAGGATATCGAGAGTATTGGCGCTCTATCTAACAACAGCCTAAACTATCAAGGTTATGAATTCCAAAACAATGCGACATAAAAAGAAATGAGAACAAAATAAAATAGGTACCCAGAAGTGAACGAGGGGTTAAAGGGCCGGTTCCTACCACTTTTCCTCCACTAGGATCTTTTTCTTTCAGCTTAGATTAGTTTCACTTTCTGTCTTACACGTTCCCGCACCTCAATTGTTGTTTAGGTGAGATGATTAAAAAAACACCAGGCACGGCTCCCCCTTTTTATAATGACCATTATTTGTGGTTTGTAATACAATCAAATATATTGTGTGAGACCCCCCCCCCCCTATTTTTCACAGTAGTAGTGAAAGAAGAATCAAGTCCTGAAATAGTAGCAAAACCCTCTACTCACCCCCTCCCCACGGAGTATATAAGAAATTAAAAACTGGGGAATTTCTTTTTTATTTGAGGCATTATAAGACATCTCTTCCCCTGCACAAATTAGGAATTTTGTTGATGTAATTTTTTTCTTTCTTTCTTTTTTTTCTTTTGTTATTGTCTTTGCTTGTGAAGATTTTTATTCTTTCTGCTGCTACCGGTCGCGAGAGTTCAGTGGTTGAGCTTTCGCTTTGTAACCGGGAGGTCGTGAGTTCGAGCTCCGATCGTTTTGCCAAACACTCGGCATTTAGAAGTGAGAATCACGGGTTTTTCAGTTTAACTCACCTACAAATGGTGATGTCTCAATGTGAGTATAACATTCTCGACGGGAAGTAAAACAGAAAAACCAACAATCTTCTGGCTTGCCTCCCCCCCCCCCCCCCCTCCCATTTTTGAAAATCGAGGATACATTACTGAAAGATAATTAATGGTTAATGGAAGTGAGAATATAATTTGTAATTTGTCTGGCACATACCACAATATTGTCAAAGCTGGGGGTAGTTGGAGGAAAAGTGGGAAAATTTGCCCCCCCCCCCCCCCCCAATATATAAAAGTTCTTTAATCTTCACTTTCGTAATCCGTGTGTGGAGATTTTACTGCTATTTCATGGCATTAAAGCATACATCCCTCTCATTAAATTCACTATATACTACTCACTACTACTGTTGAAAATAGGGGGGGGGGGGGGCACTCACGTCTGCATTACCAAATAACAAATAGCGCCAATACTATCGATATCGTCTGGGGTTTACATAGCCATAGCATCTTTCGGAACTCGAGATTAATTCGGATATCCCTTATTCCGTTTCGAGTTTTGTACTGTTTACGCACTTCCGTGATTAGAGATTTGAATGAGATGACTCTGGACAGAAAAAAATTATTAAAAATATACAACGGATAGACAGCTGTTATTAGAGGATTTTAATTATTAAAGAAGAATTACTGGGAGTGAATGGGGCCCTGGCTGGTAAGCAGCGTAAATAACTTTTAATCGACAAATATCTCTCATGGGGTACGGAAAGGGGTAGATTGAGTTGCAAGCCTTGTTATATATTATTGTGCCGTTACCTATTTTCGATAGTATCCTAATTTCGATAGGTTTTTATTTTTAACGATCATTCGGAAATCGTGACGTCATTTTTCGGAACTTTTTCCTCATAATCAGCGTCAGTAGCAACAAGTGTCAGATAGCCGAAAATATCAAGAATTATGCCTTTCAGAGAGGTAAGACTACAATTCTTTATGCATAGGTTCAGAAAACGCCATGTTTCCTTAATGCAAAAAAATTCACATTAAAAACCCAACCATTTTTCGTTGAAAACAACGCCTAATCGAGGTATGCTGTCGTCTGATGATCAACTCAACGTTTTGTTCTAAAAATAGATAAGCCTCACTTTGGGCAAACTCTCGCTTCAAAATAAAAACTATGGAAGCGCGTTATAGTCTTATTACCATACATTTTGAAAAAAGTATCTTTGCTTTAAAACTTGTTTTTATTGATACGTTGTTTATTTGTTTGCAGATATTAATTCATTGTTTATTTTCCGTCCAGAGAGGAACTTATAAGAATTATGGTCCAGAAGCATTAGACAATGCATTCCAGGCGGTTAAAGATGGTATGAGTGTCCATGGTGCAGCCAAACGTTTTCAAGTTCCCTTAACAACTTTAAGAGATAGGGTAGACGGACGTATTAGTATTGAGTGTGTCTCGTCAGGACCTCCACCACTGTTTACACAGGAACAGGAATCCTACATGGTAGAGCATGTGAAGACCATGTCAGAGATAGGATATGGATACACTCGGGCAGAAGTGTTGAATCTAGCATCTGATTATGCTGCAGATCTAGGTATCAGAGAAAAGGGTAAAGACTTGACAATGAAGTGGTACTACAACTTCATGAAAAGGTGGCCTGAACTTCATGCCATGAAACCATCAGGATTATCAGAACTTCGGGCAAAAGCTGCGTCGCCAGAATGCATCAAGAAGTACTTTAAAGAACTAGAAACTATCATTGACAGACATGGACTGAGGGATAAACCCCAACATATATTCAATGTTGACGAAAAAGGAATCAATACTGGTGGATCAAAGCCTCCAAACATTATTTCAGCTAAAGGGATGCCAGCACAAGTCGTGACTTCTGAGAGATCACAAACAATAACTGTACTAGGGTGTGGTAATGCTTTGGGATCCAGTATTCCTCCCTATCTGGTGTTTCCAGGTAAGCGATTGCTACCGGAACTATTAGACGGTGCTACTACTGGCTGTGATGGATCCATGAGTGATACAGGCTATTCTAACACTGACATTTTCAATAGTTATATTAAGAACCACTTCACCAAATATGTCCAGTCTAGGAACCCAGAGCAGCCAATTCTTCTTTTGTATGATGGACACAGAAGCCATACTTCTTTATCTTTAATCCAATGGGCTCGTGAAAATAACATTATTCTTTTTGTATTGCCGCCACACACTAGTCACCTTTTGCAGCCGATGGATGTTGGATGTTTTGGGCCATTTGAGACCTTGTATCAGCAGGAAGCTCACAAATTTATGCGCCAAAGTGTTGGTCGCTCTGTGACAAAATATGATGTGTGCAGGATGGTGTGCAAAGTGTATGATACAGCCCTTAGTCCTCAGAATTTAAGATCAGCCTTCAGGAGAACTGGTATATACCCTCTGAATTCATTAACAATCAGTGAAAACAAGACTCTACCATCTCTTGTATACAAAGGCAAGGCAGACATCATCAATGCTCAAACAACATCTGAAACCACTGATAAGAACATTTCAGCTACAGCCGAAAGTTTTTTTAACAAACGTGGGGGAGAAGTTCTATTTGCTGCTGGGAAGGCCAAGAAACCAAGAAGAAATCTGAGTACCATCATTGCTGGGAAAGCCATCACAGAACAAGAAGTGTTTGAAAAAATTCGGGATTACAATGAAAAGTCAACAGAAAAATCTGTCAAAGGAAAGGGAAAATTAATTGAAGAAAAAAGGCAAAATTCACCATCTAATGAGAAAGCAGGTCCTTCAACAGTTTTCACTTCTACATCTAAATCACATCTTTTGCCTGCATTGTCAGATGAGGAATCTATAGCAGATGAGGAACGGTGTTGTGTTTGTGACAAACTGGAGCCAGAACAGTTGAAGTTTAAGCCTTACATTGAGTTTGTAAGGTGGGGACAGTGCCATTGTGGACATTGGGTCCACCTTTCTTTCTGTGTCAAGGAAAAGGTGATCAGAAGAGACACACAGATAAAATGTCCCCATTGTGTTTAACATTTTTAACTGTAATACATTGCAAGCAAATTAATTTTACACAATCAATTGAGAGAAAAAAACTTGATAAATTTGTTTAATGTTGTTTTAATCGTTAATTATGAATTCAAAATTATTTTGTGTAATCAAATTGATTAAAAAAATAATCGAGAAAAGACTTTATTTCATGTTGTTTTAACACTAACAGCGCGCCATACTTACTATCGAAAATAGGTGACGTCACTCAAAACAACCCTGATCATGGCGGATCTCAAGAAAGTTGAAATACTACCGGGATTTTGATAATTTTACGCAAAAAACAGTATATATGTGTTAAATATGGTCAATTGTTCAGAACAGATATAATTAAGGTGAGAAATAAAACACTGAACATATCAAATTTGTAAAAATTGTATTACACTATCGAAAACCGGTAACGCCAGGATATGAATCAGTGGGATAAGACATTTTTTAAAACGTGGATAAATTAGTGTTCTCTGATAATGATACGTGTATTTAAGCTTCCTGGAACATGAAAAAATCTATAAAGAGACACCATAGATCAGAGAGAAATATTTATTCGTGGTTCGAATTTCCTCCATTGTTTACATATACGTTATAGTGCAATATCCTTGACCCAGGCGCCTATGGGAAATTACAACACAGCGTGCTCTGTGTTGCCTCCAAAAGGACCTCATTTTGTTCACAGATGTGTGTCAGGTCAACATCGCACGGATCGAAACACTTGATAGATACTTGAAAGAAGTGTAGTGTTTTAACATTTTGTTTTTATTGTTCCTTTGCGTAATGAATATATCCTTCCAGACATTGCTCGGTATTTGACATCACCACCATGACACACACGATGCACGGAGGATGAAGTCGACGAGTGTCATTCCAGTTTGAAGATGGCCAAGTTTAAAGCATGAAAAGTTTAGAATGAACGGGCCGAGGGCCATGTAAGGCAAACAAAATCCCCACTGTATTAGCTATAATATGCATTCTGGTCCTCAAATTATATCAGATCAAAACAACAATTCGACGAATCTCGAGTTTTAACAAATAATGTTCATCCTGCAGGTAAAGGATAAGATCGCCTTTTCGTCCATAGACTTATTCACTGGTTTCAGAGCCATTTTTATCGGAGACAAACTTTGCAACAGATAAGTAAACAGAAAGAGCAATGGAATAAATTAAGAGTCTATTTTAGAGATAAAACAAATAAGTTGTCTTTTTTATAAGTAAAACAAATAAGTTGCCTTTTTTATAAGTAAAACAAATAAGTTGACATACCTGGTCCTGCCTCCGCCGAATTTTTAATAATGAGAACAAATAACGTCCACTGATACCAATGCATTGGTCACAAAGTTAATCTGATGATGTTGATGATTATAAAAACTAGAAGCTTGGAATATAAGTTTTATTTAGCTGGTATATGTACCACCATGTTACAAGTTGAAAACTTCCTCGTTTTAACTTAGAAACCAATGCTTGAAATTCTCCCTTTGCTTGATAGATATATGTGTATTTCACATATCAGATCATGGTACGGTAACAAGGCGCTTCCTTTATACTTTATAGTTCCTACTTAATTTGAGAACAATTGTTAGAGACTATTATATTTATATTTTGCATACAACTTCCCCTTTAGTCGTTGAAATCTCTCTCTCTCTCTCTCTCTCTCTCTCTCTCTCTCTCTCTCTATCTATCTATCTCTGTGTGTGTGTGTTCTGTCGACAGTTAATATACAACTGTACATGTTAAAAGAAATGTATATGATTTTATATACAACACATATATTTATGAATAATAGTAGATAAAGAAACTACATTTTTGTACCACGCCATTATAATTTTCATTAATGCCACGTTTTTGAACATTTAACTGTATGTTCCCTGCGTACAACATTTTCGATTCGTTTCCAGTCTCTAGAATGCTTTTTTACTTCAAATAATTATTATGTTCCCTTTTCAGTAACAAATGCACAATATCCAATATTTTATTTTGATTGTCATTTCCACTCGGTACCACGCTCAGTGCACGTGCTATAGAGGAAACAACCCTCGTTGTGTTTGGATTTCCTTGTGTACACTAGTATGGACAACAATACTGATTAGTCAACTTTCTCTGAATTGTGTTTGCCAGTTGACAGAGTCTAACTTACTCTTATTGAGAAGTCTGCAGAAATGCTGAATGGATTTCTGGAATGGTTAATCTATGCATTAAACGGAGCAAAATGAAAATATAAGATTTGTCAATGGATTTCTTATCCAGAGAGTCTTAAGGCTTGACTCAGATGGTCTTTCTCCGCAGAAAGTGTAGATAATGGAGAGCCCTGATCAGTTTGCTCAGCAATGAGTCACTAAATCCCACATCGCGCTAGCTAATCAGAGAACATTATTATAAGCAGTTTGCTCAGCAATGGGTCACTAAATCCCATATCGCGCAAGCTAATCAGAGAACATTATTATAAGCATTTTCTTCCGCATTATAAAACAGAGAAAGAATCACGTGATATTCAATAATCAAGGGCCTCAGAGTCAACTCGTCCAGGATTTCCAACATGGGAGTATATAAACAGCTACATCCTATGAATTTTCATTCTTAATCTTTAATTAAGGAATGCATATATTATCTTCTCGTTGGATGGAGGTATTCCACGAAAAAAAAGACGGAAAACTGCATCATTGCGCGTAGCGCATGATGCAAATTAAAAAGAGGTATTCCACTAAAAAAAAAAGAAAAAGACAGAAAACTGCATCATTGCACGTAGCGCATGGTGCAAAGTTTTCCGTCTTTTTTTTTCTCCGTGGAACACCTCCATCCAACGAATAGATAATATATTCATTCCTTATCATTTAAATATGTAAAGCATTGAGTTTGAATGATAAAACATTATATGATTTGAGTTGAATTAACGAGTTATTCTTGGACTACATTCTGTGTCATTTCGAGATGGGCGTAGTAATTTGTGAATACACAACTAAAAAAAACCCACCTAAATCCGTTAGGCCTAATGGCAATTTCCACGAACTGTTGTTTACTGTTGAGCAAACGGGTTTCTTGTGGACTGAAGAATGCAGTTTTGAAAGGATGAGTTAAAGATAAGTCCTGTTGAGAGAAAATTGCTGGAATTTTGTTGAGTGGAATTGAAATTAAGTGCGATGTCGGTGCTAATGGAAAGCATGGGACATGTGCATAATCATGATGTGGGATACCAGGTAGAGTTCTCTTGAGGGTTGTCACGGCTTCCAGGTGAATAAGTGAGTGTTACAGAGGGTTTTTCGAGTTTTATCAGTAAATTTATAAGGTTGTGATAGCTGTTGTAACGTCGCACGGAAGCTTCGTTTCGGTGCCCACTCATAAACATATTATGCCGGAGTTCGAAACCATTAAACGTTAAGGGCTACGGTATTGCAGTATCTCTGAGGCAGTGTGCGGTGTATCTGGTATTTGGGTTCGTGACATGAAGGAAGTTGTCGCAAGGTGCAAACTGGACTATTGTCATCATTCAACTCTCAGCCCGGAATTGCAGAAACAAACGTGTGTTGTTATATTTGAATTGATTTTGAGTTAAATTTCATTTTGCATAATTAATTATTATTTATATTTGATATTTGTTTGTTTTTGTTTAATAAATTCATATAGATCGATAGAATTGTTAAGTTTTTCTTTTCAGGATTCCCTAATCTATATATATATAAATACGAAGCATCCAGAGGAATCCCCAACATTCCAATAGAAAGTAGTTCCCGCCATTTATTTATTTTTTCCCTTAGAGTACGATATACCAACGGGTTTTCAACCAATGAAAAGGCATGTAAACATGTAAAATTAAATGATAGTATGGTAAAACAAAATTAGCATGCATAAGTATTGTGCTAAACTAGATATATGTAGAATTCGAAGGTCACAAACTAGGAACACGATACATCGGTTTGAGGAATTTACCCATAAAAGCGTTAAAATTTGTGTGAACATAAAGGTCACTATCCATGGTACCCAGCACACCTGCATGAGATTATCACTTATCGGTACATGTCAAATATCAAAAGCCTACCGCAGAATACAAAACAGTAACAGCCCGGACACAATCTGTAGAAGGTATCGATACAAATTATTCTCTTGAAGTCTTTAACTATCTTGATCGTCTCTTCCTTCGTTTTGTTTAAAGACCGAGAAAATAAGCACCGTCTTCAAATTTACCTGGTCTGTGAACCCTTGTCAATCAGGAAAAAATCAAGCTTCAGATTGGATGCTAGAAATTGATGGACATTTAAGTACTAGTCTTTGTGTATACCTTATCTATCTTAACTGGCGATTGAGGCGTCTGTGCAATCTTTTGATGCTTACCGCGTAAACCTGCTCAAGAGGGAAACGGTTCTGGCTTTTTCATGTAGAGATAGTCACAAAATAGTAGTAAATTTTGCATACAATTACATAAATTATTATAGAATATAGTAGGCTATGCATAGAAATGGGTACCATTGATAATAATTATTATGGATTGTTGAATATGATTTACACGCACATCGATTTTATACTAAACAGATTAATCATGAGTAAATACATTGTACGTTAATGAAATCTTGTTTACCTCACTTACATGTACCTGAGGAAAACCGACCGATTGAAAACCTCGGCCTTTAAATGAAGTATTCCCGCAAAAATGTACCACGTGAGTATGTAAATGGAGTTAACTTGTTGGTTGCTTATTTACTTACATAAAGTTAAAATACATGTAGAATTCGTTAATATATTTCAGATATGTTTTCGTCAGAATTCTGTTGGAATATTACATATTTTTGCAGTTCAAGAATCGACATATAATTTATTTTCACGGAAAGTTAAATGCTACAGTGTGCATATCAGGTAGTACGAAGTCTTTAATCATCTATAACCCCCTCCCTTTATTCATGCGCGATTATTTTAGTTTAAACAATATTTATTCGTAAATAAAATCGATAATATTTACAAACAATGTCTTATACATGAAATAGATTGAGAAACAAGCCAAAAGGCTTATATTAATCTCGCTCTAAGATTATTATTTTGATAGACTTCATAAGTCTTTCACCATTATTGTTTGGCTAAAATTTGAATATATCATACATAACTTTATTAACCATGTTAACAAATCTTATACTCAATGAAAGATATGCAGTGTCTGCTTTCACACACGCCGTCTCATCTTCTCCCAAAGGTATTCAGTTGCAGACCAGCGCTATCGGTGCCCGATTCTAAAAAAAATCCCATTCTTTCACAAACAATGTGTGAGTTCCATTGACAACATTAAGGATTTTATGTGCATGACAATGATTTATACAACAAATCAATTAACATACACTGCCAGTCAAACTATATTCCGTTGCGTATGAGGATGGTAGTGAAGAGGGCAATCCCCAGGATGGACCTGGTGCCAAGGAGTAGATCGCTACGCGAGCCGACTTAACGCTTAACAGAAAATAATCGCTGACTTTAGGTTCTCTATATAGCAATTTTTGACTCAAAGACTCAAGTGAGGTTTTCCGATTGAAATTTGTTCTGGGTCTGTTGTCGTTAACCTTTCATTTTCATCTTCTAAAGAATCACGTGACTAACTTTAGTCAAGTGTAGGACAAGTCATCCTTGAGAAAAGGGGATTCATGGGGTTTTTTTTCAAATGAAGGATCATTCCTCCTATATAGGGGGGGATTTTCATTTTTCATGTGTGCGTTCCATATGACAAGGCCTTGTTTTCGTACCAAAGGTTTTGACCATTTAACCCTGAACTATAATTTAGATCTACTTTTAGGAAAAGTTAACCAATGCAATATATCCTGAGCTGTTTAAGGTGGGGTTTTCATACATTGTATATAGATTCCCTTTCGTAAGACCTTACATTTCATACTATGACCTTTGACCTGACGGTTATGCCGTGTCCCGTTTGGGCTATGTTCGGACGACAATATGGAGTTAAAAATTTTCATATGAATAAACATTGGAAAAATTCTTTTAAAAATCACAACAGCAGGGGTTAGGTAACTCGGGTGAATGATGTAACCCATGGGAGGCATGTTTTATGGTCTGTACAGTTTGTTGGCAACCTTTTCAAATTTGTATTCGTGCAACCTGATATATTCATCACATGATGCATATTTTTACAGTACTAGAACCATCTAGTATATTTGTATGCATTTCAGAAAAAATGTAACAGGAATAAAGAGATCAAAATATCTTTCCACAGAAGCAATTACTGTTTTTGTACAACATGTGTAGATTTTTCAACAGAGCCAATTTCGTTCACAACAACACATCTGTAAACAGCAAAGGTATATGGGTCATCCAGTGTAAATTGTAGGGGTAAAGCCAAAAACCTTGGCTCTCTGGAATTCATCTGGATACTGCTCAATTCATAGACATAATTATCTTTGTCATAGTCGTTCCTTTTAGGTTTACTTTCGCTGGCTGAGTATCTCCCTATTTCTATTTGGTCTCGGTACCACGTGACGGTTGTTAAAGGATTAGCCAACACGTCACAAACCAGTTCCAGCCTGTCCGATATTTTACCGGTGATAGTAGATATGAACCGGAAACTGTCGCCATTGACTCTGATTTTTATTTGAACGTCTGGTAGAACTGGAAAAGAAGCAGATCATACAATACTTGGGTCATTCCACTGAATGCCAGCTTTTCATGAAACAATCTAGTACGAGTTAACGTTATTGAAGTCCAGCTGAAAACAAAGATGGCAGACAAGTTTAATACAAACAAATTTGATAAGCTATGTTGGGCGTTTTCTATGGTAGCAGGGGACAGTTTCAACTTTAAAAAAAAAAGGAAATCCCCCATATTTGAAGTGATATTACATGTGTAAAAATGTATACAATAATTTTAGGATGCATGTCAAATGTAGCTGAGCGCTTAATAAAAATGTTGATATACAACATGTAGGTGTCACCACGATTCCTAGCATATAGATGGGTGCAAATACGAAACTAAGACACGTGGTCAGTTGCTGAAGAAATTCCGGTGAAAACATACATGGTTCAGCAAAAGGTCTGTAGCTGAGAGGGAAGGTGGATGACCCCATAAGAAAGGTAGATTTTTGAGAAGGGCAGATAGGGTTCTTGATTGTGCACAGTGTCTAAATTCCCATGTTTGGTACTGTGATGGTGTGGGGGTGGTGCGGATTAGCCCAAATGAGAGAAAATCAAAGCAAAAAAGGGGAACCTGCTCAGAGCATGTTTTGTGGACCAGCACCAGTATTTATAGATTACATATAATTTAGGGTAATAATTTATTAACTACACCAATATAAAATACAAGTATTGACATAAAAGTGAAATATGATTTTTCATTAGTCTACATGTATCATAATCTGACTTTGATGTATACCCCCTATCCACATGTTTCAGAACCAAAGAAACTGTCCCCTGTCACCTGTGTTTTATCGATTAAGTATCAACTGATTCTGAAAATATTTCGACCCTGATTTACAGTTAAGCGCCAGAAAATATTCATAATTTGAAATATTTTATTAGCATTAATCGATGCAATTTGGTGAACGACGAACACGTGCGTACCTGTGATATTGCGCGGCATTGTATTATGGTACTTCAATTTTTGAACATAATGAGAAAATCAATAGATGATGAACGTGAAACAACTGAAACATGTTTAGCTATACACTAAAGAAGGTATTAAGAGCTTGTCTACGAGAAAACCATGCAAATATATAAAAATGAAGGAAATGGTGGTCATCAATATCATTTTTAATCATTTATATCATTGGAGTATATGGTTGGAATAATTATAATTTGAGGTCAATTTATTGATAGGTCGTTTCTATTTTTAGTAACAGCGCATTCTGTATTTACACGTGGATTAGTCTTTGAACACAAGAAAAATCCTTAAATATTAGGGTTTTATTTTTTCAAAAATGCAAATCAATTCTGAAGGCTTATGAAAAGAATGGATTTTTTATGATATTTCCATGTAAACCACTTATGGAGAAATCATGTTTGACATCATAAGTGTTCATATAGAGATTACATGGAGCCTGTAATTTGGCATTGTGCCAAACTTTTTTCATTTTGTGTTATATGGTCAATTTTGAAATAGGTGTTGCTGCAAAAGTAACGCTTAAATTTCTTTAAAAGTGTATAATACTTTGATATCAAATTTTTGTCTGTAAAATATAAAAAATTGTACTTTGGACTTTTGGCCGTTCATTTGCAATTAAAATTTAAAAACTGACAAAAATGAATATTTTTAAGCATTTAAAATTATCTTTTAAAAGATTAAAGATTTAAAATTTGTGATATTAGATGCATAAATTGTTTGGAAATTTAATTTTATTTATAGATTTAACATTTTCTAATAAATAAATCCCAGTAATCTACTATTTTATATGAAAAAGGGGGTCTTTTAATGAAATAGACCTGTTGCTGGAATTACCTCCCCTTTGATGCACTCTTCATACGTAGAAGGTACAAAATGAAAGCAATATTATGGAATGTTATGATTCCAACTTGAAATGGGATTTGAGAATTTGTACATCATGTTTATGTGATATCAGTGAAAGACATAACAGTATCTGTGAATGTAATCCAGAAATTTCTAAATATTGGCAGGGTTTAAAAAGTATCCGGTACTTCGTCCTGTTATACTGCAAACTAGCACCAGTGGTCAGACATTTTGTCATTGAAGAATTGAAAGCGTTCTTTCCTTGATAATTCATGCATTAACCGAGAATGCTTAGATGTTATATGGAGGAAATCAAAGAAAATATGCATCTATAGTCAGTCCAGATGGAGCATGTGAGGATCTAGTGCACCCCCCCCCCTCCCCGAATTTGCAAAATGTATTTACCATCATGATTGATGACAAAAATTTGTTATTAGTTTACAGATATACACTAAGTAATGAGGACAGGACAAAATAAGAAAAGGGTGAAATAAAAATGCATAAAGTGAACTCAAAGAATGTATACTGTAACAGTTTGCTCGGTATCTTTCTTCTTCAGTGCTCAATGTAACAATATGACATACTTGATGCTTAATCATAGGTTACGATTCAACATGCGAAAATTTACACCTTTCTCTATTTTACCAACAACAAATATATAGATATTGTAAACTGATGGTATTACGTATATGTATACATGTATGCTAATGTAGTTTCTTAAAGTCATTGATGTAGGTAGAGTTTGGATCATCACTATACTTTGTTCATCATGAGAAATTGATCGGGAAAAAATTTGGAAAAATCATTTATCTGACAGGGAAACCGAAGATTATTTCGATCAGGTCTCTTTAGCTAAATCAGCCTCCCCCCTCTACTTTTTTATGGCAATCAATCAACAATTGAAATGGAAGCTTGAACTGATGAATTAAATCCTTAAATATGACGTGTTAACTGTCCCGAGGAAAAGATAAAGATTTGGGGTATTATACTGTGGATATTTATTAAGTTCTGTCTTCACACAAGTTTTACCTTTGAACTTAAAGCACGTCAGCCTTTAAATTGGTCTAAATGTTACTATGGCAACAATTTTATTTGTTTTAGAATATCAATATTGTGACTCTCATAGAACCTTTCAAAAGTTACATTGCTGTCTGGCTTAGTATTTGCGATTGAGTTTGATTATTTCAGAATGTTTTCAATAACCAGTCAGATTTTAAAAAAATAGATTTATCCTTATTGTATCCATGGGAAAAGCAAATCTATGAAGAAATATGATCCAATTGCTTGTGGTATATTTAAGTCTCTGTAGGACCACAATGTAAATTAGTCATTTGTACTAATCGTGCTATCCTGTCTAAATAAAGAATTTATTATATATAGCATAATATAAATTGGCATGAAATTTGTTTTTAAAAATTGCATTTTAAAAGTACACAAATATCAATTTTGTTAAATTACAACTATTCATACGATGCATATTATTTTTTTAAAAACGTTATTTTTTCAAATTTTGCAATTTGTCACCATGGCAACCAGGACCCATAACAACAAAAAATGATTGATACGTACTTCTGGTCATCTGATGTGAAATCATAAAATTATATAAGACTTAATAAGATAACAAGGACCATGCATGGCAAACAGGTTTAGGTGGCTACCAGAATAAAAGCTCTACGAGCAGGAAAAAATGCCCAACTTGAAGTATTAATATATTTATTATAATCGAGAGTCCAAAGACAGATTTTTGATATATCGTAAATATACTTCTTCTCTATAAGATGAAAGTAATTTTGAATAAATCAAAGCGTTACTTTTTGATTACTAGTTGATTCAAAAGTTATCATTTTCTGCAATTTATCAAAATCTGGAATTGTGCCAAATTTGTGACCTTTGTGCACTTAAATGGAAGTAAAATTTTAGATTCCCACTAAACAATATGAATATGCATATCCAGTTGTTTTATAACTGTGTCAATTTTTAAAAATCCATTTTCAATAACCTGTTAGAATTTTTAAATAGAAAGGGTAAAATATACATAATTTTACCCTTTTGTCAGAACAAAAGTGCTATTTTTAGTAACATGGCTGCAAATCCCTATCCAATGACTACACCCCCGAAAAAAATATGCCAAAGTATTTGATATTGATGTACTTTATTACACTCAAAATATGTTGTTGATCCGACAACCTTGCTTCCATCAAATTTTGCATGGTTTTCTCGTAGACAAGCTCTTAAACTGATTTTGGTGAATATTGACACTCGTTGGATGTGGAATATTCTCTCACAAGTTCGCGAATTTTTAAACCCAACTTCCACCAATATTCACCAATATAAAGTCAGTTATAATATACGGTGTGTGTTACTCTCTCTTGTGTATTTTGAATATTACGTCAAAAAGACGTTGATGTTTCAACATATGTGGGATTGAGAGTGAAAAAACTTGAATGACGTGAGCTAAATTACACTTACGGATGAAAATTTCTATTTCTACACTGTTGTGACTGTTGTACTCACATTTAACGTTGAGAGTTAACACTGTTGTACTAACATTTAACGTTGAGAGTTGACACTGTTGTGGACTGTTGTACTCACATTTAACGTTGAGAGTTAACACTGTTGTGACTATTGTACTCACATTTAACGTTGAGAGTTAACACTGTTGTGGACTGTTGTACTAACATTTAACGTTGAGAGTTAACACTGTTGTGGACTGTTGTACTAACATTTAACGTTGAGAGTTAACACTGTTGTACTCACATTTAACGTTGAGAGTTAACACTGTTGTACTAACATTTAACGTTGAGAGTTAACACTGTTGTACTAACATTTAACGTTGAGAGTTAACACTGTTGTACTCACATTTAACGTTGAGAGTTAACACAGTTGTGGACTGTTGTACTCACATTTAACGTTGAGAGTTGACACTGTTGTGGACTGTTGTACTCGCATTTAACGTTGAGAGTTAACACTGTTGTGGACTGTTGTACTGACATTTAACGTTGAGAGTTAACACTGTTGTACTCACATTTAACGTTGAGAGTTAACACTGTTGTACTAACATTTAACGTTGAGAGTTAATACTGTTGTGGGCTGTTGTACTAACATTTAACATTGAGAGTTAACACTGTTGTGGGCTGTTGTACTGACATTTAACGTTGAGAGTTAACACTGTTGTACTCACATTTAACGATGAGAGTTGACACTGTTGTGACTAATGTACTCACATTTAACGTTGAGAGTTAACACTGTTGTGAACTGTTGTACTAACATTTAACGTTGAGAGTTATGTTCTGTTGTGGACTGTTGTACTAACATTTAACGTTGAGAGTTAACACTGTTGTGGGCTGTTGTACTAACATTTAACGTTGAGAGTTAACACTGTTGTGGACTGTTGTACTAACATTTAACGTTGAGAGTTAACACTGTTGTGGACTGTTGTACTCGCATTTAACGTTGAGAGTTAACACTGTTGTGGACTGTTGTACTCACATTTAACATTGAGAGTTAACACTGTTGTACTCACATTTAACGTTGAGAGTTAACACTGTTGTACTCACATTTAACGTTGAGAGTTAACACTGTTGTACTCACATTTAACGTTGAGAATTAACACTGTTGTGGACTGTTGTACTCACATTTAACGTTGAGAGTTAACACTGTTGTGACTATTGTACTCACATTTAACGTTGAGAGTTATGTTCTGTGTCACTATACTCCTCCCATCCTTGTAATTGTTGTAATCATTGGATGCTCGACATTGAAATTTAGTGGCACAATAGCGGGACACATTTTGGATTCCAAGCATGTTACCTTGAATTCCAATATCTAAATGTAATATATTGGATTATTAAAAATAACTTCAGATTCATTATTTAGGATTCAATTTCAGACCACCAAATCACTCCGGTGACCCAACACTATCAGTTTTCTTCTGTCGTAGTTTGACGTCCGTCGGTTATAAACCTTTGAACATTTTCATCTTCAGCCTGCAGGCTAAACCAATTTCAATGATTTTTGGTACATGCATCATCTATGGATGAAGTGGAACAAAAATAGTGAATTTCATGGACTGTCTCTCATGGGACTGGGGAGTGTGACCGAAAACCATCAAAATAATGTAATCTTCAAAAATCGCCTTTACCCCTGAACAGTAAGCACTTAAACTATTGGCATGATTACAATACGCAACAAGCCCTTTACTAAAACTGAAATGTGTGACCCCTGGGTTTAGGGTTCAGGACCTAAGGTGGGGCTAAGTTGGTCTTATATTGAAAATGCATTATATCTTTGAAAATTTTCTTCTTTATTCCTGGGCATCAAGCAGACATGATTATAATGAACCATAAACCCGCTTTGAAAACTGTAAGAATTCATTTGATGTCTTAGTACTAAAATAGAAAAGCCCCTTTCGCTGTGATGTCATAAAACTTACTCTTCAATAAAACAATCCTAGATTACAGGTATCAATTTGTACGATAGTTAAACCAATATATTTATCATCTTGTACAAGATAATAAAAATGGAGAAGTACATAGGTACACAATGATTTCTGAGAAACAAAACATAATGTGCATACTTATGTGACTATTAAGGCCCATTGGTCTCTTGGTGATTTTGATTGGGATAGGGGCAAGAAAGTGAGATGCTATCACCTTGTGTTCATCCGAATCTTTCTGTTTCAAAAATTTGTTTACATAGATATTTTCTGTTATCATTTCTAGAATGTTTTATATAAGCTATTGTCATTATTTATATATTTTCCTTGCCATTTAGCATTTCGTAAATTCTATGGTCGTTATAACGATCTAGTTCGTCAATACAACCTATCATTGGGTCAAATGCTGTCTGACGTGTTTCATACCGATTGGTAAGCCGTTCTTGGCACACTGATTTTGACTGCGGATAACTCCGTTTACCTGAACCGAATATAGGGCTCACGGCGGGTGTGACCGGTCGACAGGGGATGTTTACTCCTCCTAGGCACCTGATCCCACCTCTGGTGTGCCTAGGGGTCCGTGTTTGTCCAACTATCTATTTTGTATTGCTTGTAGGAGTTATGAGATTGATCACTGTTCGTTATCTTCACCTTTCATGTATAAGACTTTAATAATTCACAAAATATACATCTGTGTAAACATATCGGAAGCATTTTCTTATGCACGTATGAAAGTAATACCAGTACCGTGCGCGACGTCATAGTATTTGCAAATAAACGATAGGGATTTTTGTTGATATTATGTTACACATACATATATTTTAATTTCACTCTGTCCGTCCGTCCATAGTCGCATTTTCTCCGAAGATTTTCTCGGAGGTACGTGGTTCTCTATCGTGCCAAAACCTGTCGTGAGACCGGACTGCAGTTTTAAGGAAGCATACGAGGCACACGTGTACCCGCGACTTTCTCTTCTAAATACCGAAATTTTGGTGAAGAAGGAGTCAATTTTTTTTATATCTTATGCTTGACGCGACAGAGGTAGGGGGCGGGTCTTGAACCCACAACCTCCTGGTCACGAAAGGAACGTTATAACCACTGAACCGTTACGAACACTGCTGTTAGTGTTGTAGATGTGGATTTCTTGGGATGCTCCGATATTTTACATACATATGTATGTACATCATAATATTCTTAATACAAGAATGAAACTTTTATATAAATGTTGTTGCTTTTCAAAGAAATAAATATCATTTTTGAAAATACATGAGGAATGAACTGTGACGCTTCACGCCATCATACGGTACTTCATGAGGCGCGTTAGTTGTCGGAATTCCCAGCCGTTAAAATAGTCGTGCTATATTTATTAAAATTCATACGCACATTCTTCACATTCATGAAGAAATGGCTATCATTTCAATTGGTAAAGATATCGAGGGCATTAACATTAGAAATGGAAATATATAGAAATCACGGGTACCCCTGTAACAAAGTTTTGTATACTGGAGTATTGCATACATTTTGGAAGATAAACGTTGATTTATAAATATGTACGTCGTTATCTTGTACGATCCCCCGGTTTCTCACCCGTACAATGCTCTCCTGGAGTATCTAGTCGCACTTCTTGGTAAAGCCATCTGGAGCACCTTGTAAATTATGAACTTCTGGAAGCAATCCAAGCAGAAATGAAAGACCATATGATCTGGACAATTTTGAGTGCGCAACATCCCGTGCGGACCGATATTTGGCCGATGCAGTGTGAACACAACAATTTCAGAATTCTTTTTATTGATTGTATATAATTTTACATCTGCTAGTATGGAACGCCGTTTCCGCCTTATAGTGTAAATCAGCCTTATGTCGATACCTCTTTATGTTATGTGGTTACATCATTACGTTATGTGGTTACATCATTATGTTATGTGGTTACATCATTACGTTTTGTCGATATATCTTTATCTTATGTGGTTACATCATTATGTTATGTCGATATATCTTTATGTTATGTGGTTACATCATTATGTTATGTGGTTACATCATTACGTTATGTCGATACTTCTTTACGTTATGTGGTTGCATCATTATGTTATGTTGATGCTTCTTTATGATATGTGGTTACATCATTATGTTATGTGTAAACATCATTATGTTATGATAAACTTTCAAGTGATCGAGATTGATACAGATGCAAAATGGCGAGCTTAAATTCAAACGTTGTGTTTTCAGAATTATCACATTGTCTGGCCTGTGCCCTTTTTGAAATTTGTCGTCTTTTCGTTATTTCGAGGCGAAAAGACGACAAAATGAAAGCGATTGCATCATGTAAATAACATGAAAGAAACGCGAAGAAATTATTTGCAAATTGCATACTGATAGAATGAAATACACAAAGAGCATCGTATACATACAACACATTCAATGCTTGCAAAATACAGTACATACACATAAGTAATGCACATAGCATGCTTACCTAGAAAATGCATACGTGCAGACAGCTATTTACATGTATGTGTACTTTTAAAATGGTAGATGTTCATTCTGGTGATAAATCTACGAAACAAAATCATAAACTCCATTTTTATCTCGACAGTTGTGATTCCATTATACAGATTGCGACAAACTGAACCCACAGGGATCTGAAGTATGGACACTATTACCCCCCCCCCCTTTCTGATTTTTTTTGCGGTGATAATTTCTCCAAAATGTGTGGATTCCCCGTCTATGCCATCCCAATTTCGGTTTATGTAATCGTTTCACGCTTTTTGTAAGCTTTAGAGATTGGCGTTCTACCGGTATGATAAAATAACGGTAGAAACTTGCAAAAAGTGTGAAAAGATTACAAATGGGATAGACAGGGAGTCCACAGATTTCGGAGATATTATCGCTGCAAAGAAAAATCAGAAGTGTGTATGTTGGGGGGAGGGGGGGGTAGGTGAGTAGTAGTGTCCATACTTCAGGTGCCTGTGACTGAACCCGTGCCAATAAGGATGTCTCCAGTTGAATTGGGAAATATCAAAGTCGAATATTTTTCCCGGCCTTGTTCAATGCTTGACCGCTCAAGGTTTTTTGCAGTTTCTGATCATGTATGTGCATGTACACAGTGCATCTATTTGGATAAATTGCATTCACAATTCAATATTTATAGATAATTATATACAAGCAAGATTAATAATCGATAACATGCATTTTGGGGGTGATCACAATCCAAAATAAACATTTGATTACACAAAAATATATACATGTATATAAGAGGGAATGTAGTGCAGCTTTCAAACTTTGTTGTCTCTTCAAGATTGACAATTATTTACCATCACTTTGCATGTACATACGTGAGAGAGAGAGAGAGAGAGAGAGAGAGAGAAATTTCGATGTACAATGTTATTCGACAGGAGGAAAGAACGTTGATCACTAAGTGTTAGCTTACAAGCATTCATGAATTTTAACTATTTAAAAAAAATGTATTTACAATATAGTGGAAACTTACAAGAGTGACATCGGTGTTCATATTTGAATTCAATTAGAATTTTTTTTTTAAATTAATAGTTTGGGTTTGGACATATTGTAAAGTACTAAAAGTCTCTCAAGTTGCACGAAACTCCAAGTTTAATAATTCCTTCTTGATATTGTGATATACCGGCACGTAGCATTGTTTTTTAAAGCAGGGCAAGGGTCAGCCGGAGTTCACTTCGCACTTGCATTAAAATTGTTGACAAGCAATAAAGTACTTCTGTCCAAATCTCATTATCTTATAAATCGTAGGAAGAGGGGGAGGGGCAAAGATTAGTTCACTACACGCATTCTTCAATTCAGCACTTCCCGTGGGGATCCGGGTTAGAATAGGTGCTCAGTAGCCCTTGCTTGTCATAATGGGACAGTCCTTCGGATGACACCGCAAAATCCGAGGTCCCGTGTCACAGCAGGTGTGGCACGAAAAAGATCCCCCTGCTCATAGGCCGTAAGCGCCGAACATTGGCCTAAATTTTGCAGCCCTTCACCAACAATGGTGACGTCTCCATATTCAGTGAAATATTCTCGAGAGGTACGTTAAACAATATATGTAATTCATCAATCAATTCAGCACTTCAAACATCAATAGCCTTTCATTACTACTTTAAAAAATGGGGAGGAGGCAGCAAATCAATCGAACATTGCATGTAGAAAATATGGGATATGTGTGTTAAAATAACGAAAAAGTAAATTGTAAAAGGGGGATAGACCAGGCACCCTGCTCACCCCAACCCCCTGTTTTAACGTGCCTGGTATAACATTCACACACAAAAATTTCTTCAGTAGAATACAATTATCTGAGTACCATAATTTAATTCTAAAAGTTTCCTCCTTTGTATATGTAATTAATGATTATGCACAACAATCAGCAAATTTCATATTGAATTCCTATAAAGTCAGACTGAAAAAATAACGGGGAAACCTGTACATGTATTTTGTTGTCTTTCGGGGTTTTTTTAAGAGGCGAAAAGTCACTAATTATCGTTTTGTCGTCTTTTCACCTCGAAATAACGAAAACACGACAAATTCTAAAATGGTACAAATCAGTCACCATCCCTAACCCAGTTTCATAAATTAAAAGTAATCCTGGAAACACTCTGTTTGAATTTGTGAATTTTAGCGCGCTATTTTGCATCTGTATCAATCTCGATCACTTGAAAGTTTATCATAACATAATGATGTTTGCACATAACATAATGATGTAACCACATAACATAAAGAAGTATCGACATAACGTAATGATGTTACCACATAACGTATTGATGTAACCACATAACATAAAGAGGTATCGACATAACGTAATGATGTAACCACATAACATAAAGAAATGTTGACATAAAGTAATGATGTAACCACATAACGAAATGATGTTTTCACATAACATAATGATGTGACCTCAAAACATAAAGAGGTATCGACATAACGTAATGATGTAACCACATAACGTAATGATGTAACCACATAACATAAAGAAATGTTGACATAACGAAATGATGTAACCACATAACATAAAGCGGTATCGACATAACGTAATGATGTTACCACATAACGTAATGATGTAACCACATAACATAATGATATAACCACATAACATAAAGAAATATCGACATAACATAATGATGTAACCACATAACGTAATGGTGTAACCACATAACATAAAGATGTATCGACATAACGTAAGGTTGAATTACACTATAGGGCAGAAACGGCGTTCCATATGCTTGTATATAATTTTACATGCCATTCTCTCATGTTGAGACATCACCAGCTTTAGGGGAAGTGCCACTTTTGACCTATGCTTAGCGCTCAGTGCGGTGAATGTTCTTTATCGTACTAATTTCTACCGTTACAATGTGCATGAGACCCTTCTACCATTACACGGAACCTATGTTTCTAAGATCACATCCGAAAGACTCGTGACTTGTCATTTTTAATACCGGGCGCCTGGTGAAGGAACAATCTCTACCTGTGATAAAAAGGTGTGACGCGGCGCCGGAATCAGATTGCTGCGAGGCTTAAGGAGATGTAACACATCATTGAAATACAAATGGAAAAAAAAATAAGACAATTCATTCTGAATCTACAACACTGCAGAAACGAGACTTCAACAATGCAGAAACGAGACTTCAGCATTACAGAAATGAGACTTCAACACTGCAAAAGCGAGACTCTCGTCAGAAGCGAAGTCAACTCCAGGTTTCGATACAGGAGAGAATGGCAAACAGAACCACGGGCGATTGCTGTACGACAAAAACAGGCCTGAGAAGCCAGTTCAGATTGTTTTCAATTCTTTAGGGGACGGTACAAGATGTTGACGTATGTGCTCTTATCATGTTATTCATTCCCAGTTAAAATGTTTGCCTCATTGAATAAATACCTTTTAAAACTTCTTCTTGTTTACTTGTGATTTCTAATGCGTACCACGTGACTGTGGGTTCGGGAATACCGGTTGCATTGCACCACAAGCGAGTCGTTCCATGTTCCACAATGTTCACTTTCTCCCCGCTATATTCAGTTATGCTTGTTGCTTCTGTTGAATTAACATAATTATATAAACGAAACTTTGATCTTGCTTCCATAGCATATTCTTGTCTTATAAGGCTAAAAACTGTATATTTGCTTTATCAATCAAGAGAGAGAGCGAGAGTTTTAGTCAAGAATCGATATGTTCCGAAATTTGTAACATTACCTAAACTACTTACTTTTCTTACCTCCGTTTTTCTTGTTCAATGTTGAATAAAACTTAGAAACACGAAACCTAAATCAAGCGATCCTAATTCAACACATTAAACATTACTTACTTTTTAACTTCAGGAGATAGTCTTGAAGAACTGCGTTGTTCTCCCTGTTTTTACATTGGTATCGGCCCCTGTCAGACAATTTCAAATTTCTTATCTTTAAACTTCTGTCCATTGCAGTGTTTTTTCGAATTGAAAAACGCTTATCGTTTATGATGGTTTGATTTCCAAAGGCAATTATGGTTGCATCTTTTTTCCACAGGATCTAAATAGAAACACAACATCATATAGCAAACATTAAAACATGAATGAAAAAGGATAAATCAAATCAAAGTATTTAAGGATGTTTATAAACTTTGTGTTATTTCTCTCTCTCTATCTCTATTTCTCTCTCCTCTTGAAATCACAGGACCGAATTTACTTCACCGTTTTCATTTGATATCGTTAGGGATTTTTCAACATGTATTTTATTACAGTATAGTAGTTACCTCATAGTCTTTTGTTCTTTCACACCACATTGGACTTCTTAAATTCGATCCAGCTTCTTCTATTCTAAGTTCATAATCTATGAAACATATCAGTTTCAAATTAATAAACTCTTCAATATTGTAAAGTTATAAGACCGGCGAACATTAAGTCGTAAGAAATGAAATATACAGCAGTCGTGATGTTCATATTAAACAGCCAAAACATTGGACGTCACAATGTAATGCGCGGATGCTAACGCAGTGTGGATTGAAAAGATCTAAACTTATCGACACGCATGGGTGGGAACATTTTCAGCACGGACTCCCTTGAAAACATTGGATTGAAATTCCAATTTCTAAGTTGATTTTCAATCCACTTACTTTTACTCTTATTGTATTAATGAATTATGATGTTAAACATTTGGTAAAACGTATTGAAAACAAAAGTATGTGATCTATAAGAGATTAAAACTAACATAATAATCAGTTCAATTTTTATAATGCATCTAGCTGATCACAGAACAATTATCGTGTAATAGGCCCGCGAAAACTGCAGTTCCTGATTTCAATCAGCATGTAGCTTCCACTTCAGGCGCTAAAGATTTATGTAAGATCCGTATACTCAAAAAGCATATTTGTTGATATTTCAAGAAAACGGTGTATGTGTATAAGGAAGTCAATTTACGAAAAAAGCTGTGTCCATTTCTCATGCATATTTACGCACTGCATTGTGACGTCAAATGTTTTGGCTGTAACAGATGAACATCACGAATGCTGTATATTTCATTTCTTGCCACTTGAGGTTCGCCGGGTCTTAAATTTGAAATATTAAGTGGTACCCAATAAATATCTACAGCAGCAATCAGGTCATTTGATTTATTGTATTTCGTATTTATGTTACTATTTTATATGCTATTTATATTTTGTGTATATTCAACGTTACAGGAAATGGGGTTTGTATGTTAAAGTTACACGTTATGAAAGTATGTTAGAAGTTACACGATATACGATTGACACGTTTCATGTTATATAAAGATGTAACTTGCATGTTGAATGTTCCATGATGTGTGATTTATATCATTGAAGTTCCATTATACTATTCATTCAAAAACATATTTTATTATGCATATGATGATAGGAATAGGCGGTAGAACATATATAATCCTTCTCTTAAGGCATTCATACATTTATTTGTATGAGAAGTGTCTGTCTATGAATGCGTCAATCATCCTGAAACCCTATCGATACTATCGATGACAAAGCACAGATTCATACCGGGTAGTTTATTTAAGAAATAAAGTTCGCGTTTTCATGAATGTTGCTGGTTCACCTCCGAGGTGGAGAAATGTTGTTTTGAAATATAAAACAGGAGTCCATTTCTATGCTACCTATACGGCTACGAAGTAGGTCACTTCGTGACGTCATGGCAGTTTCCGGAAAAAGACTAGGCCTACAAGTTTTTGACAGAAAATGTGAGATTGTAAGGTATACCAGATTTATTTTGAAAAACATTTAAAGTATCTAGTTTGATGTTGACGGATTATATGTACGTAGAGTTCAAGAAAACTACACATACAGTGGGTGAACTTGTTTGTGCATTGCCATGCTTATTTACATGTGTATCGATCTCTTAGTGCAGACGATTGATTTATATTGAATGACAAATATTCTTCAGTTATTTATTTCAATTTGTTTTGTAACATTTACTGATAATTTTTTATGATCATAAAATTGAATTCTCAGTTATAGACTTTATTGTTGTATCAGCACAACACAACGTGCAAGTGAGATATGTATCAATTTTCTCTTAATCAGTTATTACGTATGAAGGTATACCGCCGAATAATGACCGCGGTATTCCTTTGACCTTTGCAATAACCATGGTAGAATATTCATTAATTGACTTACATAATGCTTCATGTTTTGAAACAGTCATATTTTTTTTCACTCAATGTCGGATTTGAGGACTGGTATGTGCAATTTTTGCTTTTTTTTTAAAAGACGAAGACATCAGACAGAAATACTAGAATAATACTACATACCTCTGGACAATTGAGAGAAACTCCTGTAAAAACTGAGAAGGAGAATCCATATCGAATATACGGTTATGTTTGCCATATATCCTAATCCATAAGAACGCGACTGGTAGTGCGGTGTAAGAATTGTAAACTGTGTTTGTATGTGATATCACGACTTTGGAATTTCACGCGTGGTCATGGTCTTGAGTATTGTGTATCCTGAATATAAGTGTTTGCATATTTGTGTTGGTTTCATACACATAGATGTATTGTCACGTATGTGTCTTGTTTTCTATTAAACAAATTCTTCCCCACTTGTCCAGAGTATTCTTTAATTAGATACTTATTATCAGAACATTTAGTATCCATAGACAAAACTTCAAATAAATAGATGGGTGGTTGGACGGACAGCATGACAGGCAGACAGACAGATAGATGGATGGATAGATAGATAGATAGATAGATACATACATACATACATATGTAGATAGTTAGATAGATAGATACATATGTAGATAGATAGATACATATGTAGATAGATAGATAGATAGATAGATAGATAGATAGATAGATAGATAGATAGATAGATAGATATGTAGATAGATAGATAGATAGATACATATGTAGATAGATAGATAGATACATACATACATACATATGTAGATAGATAGATACATATGTAGATAGATAGATAGATATGTAGATAGACAGATAAATATATAAGATAGATAGATAGGAAGGTTCTACCGACTTTCAAAATGCTGTATAACAAATTAAACAAATAGAAAACCCTAACTTAAAACTTTATTCGCCAAGTTGTTTGTTTGTATTACGTTCCTTAGAGAGTTTATCACTATTATTGAGACGTCACCAGCTGTGGGTGGCTATTTCTGTGTATTACGTTCCTTAGAAAGTTTATCGCTATTATTGAGACGTCACCAGCTGTGGGTGGCTATTTCTGTGTATTACGTTCCTTAGAGAGTTTATCACTATTATTGAGACGTCACCAGCTGTGGATGGCTATTTCTGTGTATTACGTTCCTTAGAGAGTTTATCACTATTATTGAGACGTCACCAGCTGTGGATGGCTATTTCTGTGTATTACGTTTCTTAGAGAGTTTATCACTATTATTGAGACGTCACCAGCTGTGGATGGCTATTTCTGTGTATTACGTTCCTTAGAGAGTTTATCACTATTATTGAGACGTCACCAGCTGTGGATGGCTATTTCTGTGTATTACGTTTCTTAGAGAGTTTATCACTATTATTGAGACGCCACCAGCTGTAGGTGAAGTGCCAAAAGTTTAGACCTATGCATATATTCATTATGCTTAAAGCTATAACAGTAAGGGTTGTTTTGTTTTTTTCGTGTCAATACCTGTCACGACACAGGTTATCGGTTTTAAAGGTCTAATCCGATATACCTGCGATTCAACCTACTGCTAGTTTTGTAACGCTAGATACGACTATTGTTAATAGCAATTAATGATTTGAACAATAAGATACGTATGTATATTTGATTTAATTTCTCAAAAAAGGTTTATTTTTTTTAAATGATAAAGTCATCGTACCGTGGCCCATATCTATGTAGCAATATTCCATTATCACCGGCATATGGTGTTTATATCTCTCAGGTGATTCGATACGCAAGAGCTTGTTCTGCGTATGATCAGTTTTCAAAACAAGACAGGCTACTGACAAACAAGTTGATGGTGCAGGCGTTTCAACATTCTCGTTTAAAGTCAGCATTTCGCAAATTGTATAGTCGTTATAACAATCTAGTTTGACAATACAACCTATCATTGGGTCCAATGCTGTCTGACGTGTTTCATACCGGTTGTTATGCCTTTCTTCACACACTGATTTTGACCACGGATAACTCAGTTTACCTGATCAAGATATAGGGCTCACGGTGGGTGTGACCGGTTGACAGGGGATGCTTACTCTTCCTGGGCACCTGATCCCACTTCTGGTATATCCAGAGGTCCATGGTTGCCCAACTCTCTATTTTCTATTGCTTAAGGAGTTATGAGATTGATCACTGTTCGTTATCATCACCTTTCATTCATACAATATATGATATCCAAAGATTCATCATTTTCTCCGACACCTTAAACTTACCCCCAAAATCGATTTCTTTTTAAAATAACGAACTCTAAACAACACCATTTTAAGGTTTTTTTTAAATTTCAAAATATTCATAAATAAACACCGCACGATTATCTATTCTAAATATTCAAATTATTCAAAATGTTAACGTTGTCTATTTCAACTTTCAATATAGTTAGGAAGCTAAGTGAATAACGCTGAATTTTACCGCAGATATCCATTGACTTCATTTACCTGATTATTATAGATCAACACAATTATATTTATATGTGTACTTTTAAAAAGTGGCGGATCCAGGGGGTTAAATTGCAATATGAATACTTTACTTTTGAAGAAAGAAAAAATAGAAAACCCAAACAGATAGAAACTCCAAATAAACAATGAAACATACTAGTAAAGATCACAGGAATTTATCACGTACAAAATCAGTATCTAGGTAGTATTAGTGGGTTAGTGTCTGACGAAGCGTAACGGCCAGAACTCAATGGTGAAGTTCGTTAATTGGAATTACACAATGACTGACCAGTGCTTTACGTTCAAGGGTAAAAATGGGCCACTTGTCAATTCTAGAAATTGAACTGTGCGAGGGAGAGGGGGATGTTCGCTCTCGGTCATCCACCACTAAAGTTAATAAACATCATATGATGAATTCCTTAACATGTATATATGTAAAGTATTCAAAATGTTAACATTAAATTTACTTGTATTTTAACTTCCAATAATGTTACAATGATAGATGAGTACCGCTGTTATAGGCATCACCAAAATTATCTAGCTAGTGGCGGATCCAGAGGGGTAAGAAGTAGGCATAAAATCGTGATAACAGTACTTTGCTTTTGGAATAATGATAAATAAACCCTGACAAGACAACCCTGATATATATATATAAATGTCCGTGATCATAGAAATGTATCACATAAAAAATCGATGACTAAGTGGAATAACAATTAATTGTCAATGATAACAGGTTTTCATTGCGAAGCAGACCTTAATTACAATAAACAAGTACACCCACAAGATGTTGTCGTGTCTGACGAACCGTAACGAGTAGGATTTAAAAGGGTAGTTTGTTAATTGGGAATACACAATGACTGACCAGTGTCCCCACTACATTTTTTTTAAATTTCCGAACTAAACATCGTGTGACTGTTTATACCATACAAATATGAAATATTCAAATTGTACATTGTAGAATACCAGGGACTAAGTAGAGTTACAATGGGAGTAGTTTTTTTAATTGGAAGTACACAATGACTGACCAATATTTTCCGTTTGAAAGTGCCATTTCTATCTGGTCAAAACGAGCCTTTTGTCAATTTTGGACCATAAATCCTGCAGGAAGAGGGATGGCTTCCGCTCCTCCGCCTCTAAAGTTGTTTTTCTAATTTCAAAATATTAAAAAATAATCCTCGTATGATTATGTATCCTAGATATTTAAAGTATTCGAAATGTTAACGTTGTTTATTTCAACTTTCAATATAGTTAGGAAGCTAATATTAAGTGAATAACGCTAAATATTACCGCAGATATCCATTGACTTCATTTACCTAATTAGTAGATCAACACAATACGTCTACCTAATAACTGGCGGTTCCAGGGGGTTAAACTGCAATATCAATACTTTGCTCTTGAAGAAGAAGAAGAAGGGGAAAAAACCAAACAAATAAAAACTCCAAATAAGCAATGAAACACACGAGTAAAGATCATTAGGAATTTATCACGTACAAAATCAACTCACGACTAGTGTCAGTGGCTGTATTCAATGATGAAGTTTGTTAATTAGAAATACACAATGACTGACCAGTGTTTTACGTTCAAGGGTAATGTCTATCTGGTCAAAATGGGCCGCTTGTCAATATTAGAAATTGAATTGTGCGAAGTAGGGGTGGAGTGTCGTTCTCGGTTATCTACCACTAAAGTTAATAAACATAACATCATATGATGAAGGCATGCCTTTATATATATATATATATATATATATATATATATATATATATATATATATAAAGTATTCAAAATGTTTACATTAGATTATATCTACATTTATTTTAACTTTCAATAAGTTAGAATGATAGGTGAGTACATGTACCGCTGTTATAGGCATCACCAGAATTAATTTAGCTAGTGGCGTATCCAGGGGGGTATTATAAGAAGTAGGTATAAAATCGTTGTAACGGTACATGTACTTTGATTTTTGAACACTGATAAATAAATCAGATAATCCTGATATATAAATGTCCGAAATCATAGAAATGTATCACAATATAAAATCGTTGACTAAGTAGTGTCAATGGATTGATTTAAGGTTTCATGTCCAACGAAGCGTAACGATTATGATTTACGAGGGTAGATTGTTAATTAATTGGGAGTACACAATGACTGAACAGTGCTTTACATTCAATAGTCGTGTATATCTGGTCATTAAGTGGCTGGGGAAATAATTAGTACTATGCGTGAGGGATGGGAATGGGACGGGGGATCCGCCCATTCGCCACTGAAGTTATTATTTGAAAAATAAACATCGTATAGTTAAATTCTTTTGCGTATACAAGGTATTCAAAATATTAACGTCATCTATTTTATCATCCAATGAAATTAAAATGATAAGTGAAGACTGTTGTATCCACACAACTTGTGTAACTAATTAGTGGCGGATCTCGGGGTTAATACATTTGTAAGTAGACCTAAAAATTTGCGATAACATTGCTTTGCTTTATGAGTAAAAAAAGTCTACAATATTAATAAAACATTGATACACAAATGTCGAAAATCATATAAGTTTATCACTATAAAATCGCTCGAGATGTTTAGAACACTTAGAGCCGAACTTCCCTAGAGTCGAGACGTCTGTTAACCGTTTATTCGGACACGCCTGTCAAAGTCTTTTCGACGCTTAATGTAAAGGTAGCAATCGGAGAAAGTACTTTGACTTGAGAATGAATACGACTGTAGAAGGGAGGGAAAGATGGACCGAAGCATGCATTTTGTAAAACGATTCTTGTGTTGTTAAATAATCGAGAATCTTATTTGAGATGTCTGATTCGGTTCACTAAACAACTTAGCATCACCTAGCAGAGTTCATGTTTCACCGTAAGCACTTAACACTAATTTTAGAATATGTAAACAAGTTGTAAGCTAGGCCTATTCCGTAATTCAACAACATATCACAGGAACTGGTAATTTAATCTGTAGTAATAATACTGCTACCCTTTATAAAACCACAAGGATGGTGGGTGACGATAATTTTAAGAACTATTTTGAAACGAAGTTTTGAGTGAAGTATCAGCCCTTGTAGGTCCCCCCCCCCCCCCCAATAGCAGCTGATTAGGGGATGGTACGGTATATGGTATATACCCACACTATTATTAATACAGACAAAATTACCGGTTCCTGTGAACATATTTTAGTACCTGACGACATATGAAGGGTTGTGAATAGTGAATGTGAGCAACTGCATGTGAATGCACGGGCAATGGAAGTTGATGTAAATAGATACATGTAGTATGTGCATGTATATATATTTATACATGCACATACTATATATTTACATTAACTTACAGTGCCCGTGTGTGAATGAGTATTTCATAGTGTTCTTGTCTGCTTGTTGCAATAATATAGTCCCGTCCAATTTTATATGGATATTTTTGTGCAAGGGTTATATGTATACAATTAAAATTGCATGGGGAAAAGTTTAGTAATGCAGAGCTCTAATATCTTTTATTATCTCTCATGTTTTTTAGACATTTATTCACAAACACATAGGCCTACACATAAGAGTTTATAATTACTATATATATTTAAAAATTAATGCCATGCCTTGGCTTTTAAGTACATTTTAAGAATCATGACAAACAACACTTTTTAAGATACAATTTTCTGTTTTATTGTTATATTCATGGAATAAAAATCCCATCCTGTGTTTTATTTGGGATATCTATTCCCATTCATGCTCAAATAGGATATTTACTGCCATTTCATGTTCATTATGGGACATTTCCTCCTATGGGACATTGTATCCCATATTAAGTTTAAATATGGGAGTTAAAATCCTATGGAAGAAATTATATTTTTTCTCCCATAGGATTTTTTGTGGGAGTGAAAATCCCCCAAGTGGGATTAAAAATCCCTCCAAAATCCCATGGGATTTTTTGATTTCAGGTGAAATATCTTAAAAACTACAATAGGTGCAAGTGTAAATGTTGGTGCATGTCTTGTGAACATAAAATCCCATCTTTTTTTGTGAAGGGTTTATTTGTATCCTTAATAAAAGGGTTGCCGAAACTCCGGACTTTTGTCGTGTCCAGAGTTAAATGTCGCACTGTTTATTCTTTTCGCTCTTTCACACAAACATTTTCACTTCATGAATTCCCGTGAGAATCCGGGTTAGAGTAGGTCCCCAGTACCCCTTGCTTGTCGTAAGAGGCGATTAAATGGGAAGGTCCCTCGATGAGGCCAGAAAAACCGAGGTCCCGTGTCACAGTAGGTGTGGCACGATAAAGATCTTTCTCTGCTCAAAGGCCGTTAGCACCGAGCATAAGCCTAAATTTAGTAGCTCTTCACCGGCAATGGTGACGTCTCTATATGAGTGAAAAGGAATCAAGAGGGACGTTAAACAATGTACAATCAATTAATCAATCAATCAATCTCTTCATAAAAATGTTTGTCACCGTCTGCAAAAGTCTCACCAGGATCAGAATCTCAATGTGAGCAGGATATGTACTTTTCATTACTAGACTTACTCGAGTCTCTATGTTGTTTACAAAAAGGTTTGCTTATAAATATAAAGAGGAAAAAATGTTTGCTTGCTGTTCATTGTTATAAATATAAAGAGGAAAAATTTTTTGTTTGTTGTTCATTGTTATAAATATAAAGAGGAAAAAATGTTTGCTTGCTGTTCATTGTTATAAATATAAAGAGGTAAAAAAGGTTTGCTTGCTGTTCATTGTTATAAATATAAAGAGGAAAAACTGTTTGCTTGCTGTTCATTGTTATAAATATAAAGAGGAAAAAATGTTTGCTTGCTGTTCATTGTTATAAATATAAAGAGGAAAAAAGGTTTGCTTGTTGTTCATTGTTATAAATATAAAGAGGTAAAAAAGGTTTGCTTGCTGTTCATTGTTATAAATATAAAGAGGTAAAAAAGGTTTGCTTGCTGTTCATTGCTATAAATATAAAGAGGAAAAAAGGTTTGCTTGCTGTTCATTGTTATAAATATAAAGAGGAAAAAATGTTTGCTTGCTGTTCATTGTTATAAATATAAAGAGGTAAAAAAGGTTTGCTTGCTGTTCATTGTTATAAATATAAAGAGGAAAAAATGTTTGCTTGCTGTTCATTGTTATAAATATAAAGAGGTAAAAAAAGGTTTGCTTGCTGTTCATTGTTATAAATATAAAGAGGAAAAAATGTTTGCTTGCTGTTCATTGTTATAAATATAAAGAGGAAAAAAATTTTGTTTGCTGTTCATTGTTATAAATATAAAGAGGAAAAAATGTTTGCTTGCTGTTCATTGTTATAAATATAAAGAGGAAAATATGTTTGCTTGCTGTTCATTGTTATAAATATAAAGAGGAAAAAAGGTTTGTTTGCTGTTCATTGTTATAAATATAAAGAGGTAAAAAAAAAAAAAAGGTTTGTTTGCTGTTCATTGTTATAAATATAAAGAGGTAAAAAAAAAAAAGGTTTATTTGCCGGTCTTTGTTATAAATATAAAGAGGTAAAAAAAAAAGGTTTGTTTGCTGTTCATTGTTATAAATATAAAGAGGTAAAAAGGTTTGTTTGTTGTTCATTGCTATAAATATAAAGAGGAAAAAAGGTTTGCTTGTTGTTCATTGCTATAAATATAAAGAGGTTAAAAAATGCTTGCTTACTGTTTATTGTTATAAATATAAAGAAGTAAAATAAAAGGTTTGCTTGCTGTTCATTGTTATAAATATAAAGAGGTATGAAAGTGAGCAGGTACATAAAAATAAGATGGAGACTTGAGCAAGTCTATCCCAATGATAATCGTCATCTCATGGAATGATTTGATGACAACTGTACTTCAAACACTGGATAAAGTTGAGTGCAAAGAAACCCTATTAATTGTTTGTGAATGTTGTTTCTCGATTGATATGTGAGCAGACACGGTGACGATGAAATAAATAAGTAGAATCTGAACGCTCATCATATTGAGGGCGCTGTGGATGACTTTGAACATTTTATTTCAGACATATATCTATGGCGATGAATTACATGTAGCATACGGAAATTGTCTTGGTCTTCAGCGGAAAAAATATCAAGGTTTAGAAATATGGACCAGAATCACCACACTGACATCACCCTGTAAAGAATATTCAGTTTTCGACTTTGGAATCAAGACTCTACCAACGACCCCAGATGCACTGCGAATTATTTTCACATAGTCGTATGGATAGTCTATGGAATGTTTAGATCATAGACATGAAGGACATCCATCATTGTTTGTGTCAGTTGTAAGACATCCATCAATGTTTGTGTCAGTGGTAACACATCCATCAATGTTTTTATCAGAGGTAAGACATACATCAATGTTTTTATCAGTGGTAACACATCCATCTATGTTTTTATCAGTGGTAACACATCCATCAATGTCTGTCAGAGAAAAGACATCCGTCAATGTTTTTGTCAGAGTAAGACATCCATCTATGTTTTTATCAGAGGTAAGACATCCATCTATGTTTTTATCAGAGTAAGACATCCATCAATGTTTTTATCAGAGTAAGACATCCATCAATGTTTGTGTCAGTTGTAAGACATCCATCAATGTTTTTATCAGAGGTAACACATCCATCATTGTTTGTGTCAGTGGTAACACATCTATCTATGTTTTTATCAGAGGTAAGACATCTATCAATGTTTTTATCAGAGGTAAGACATCCGTCAATGTTTTTATCAGTGGTAAGACATCCATCTATGTTTTTGTCTGTGGTAAGACATCCATCAATGTTTTTATCAGAGGTAACACATCCATCTATGTTTTTATCAGAGGTAAGTCATCCATCAATGTTTTTCTCACAGGTAAGACATCCCTCAATGTTTGTGTAGTGGTGAGACATCCATCAATGTTTTTGTCAGTGGTAAGTCATCCATCCATGTTTTTGTCAGACGTAAGACATCCACCAATGATTTTGTCAGTGGTAAGACATCCATCAATGTTTGTGTCAGAGATTTTATTGAAACTTTGATATTTGATCAAGCATCCTTGAAAATTAGTAATATTGTCTGTTCTCCTGATATTTCGTTTGTTTAATCCCTGTTACTGGATATTTGTAAATATGTTTCATGTACCACAGGTACCATTCCATGGTTTGAGGTAAATAAACTGAACTAAACAGACAAGGTAAATTAATTACCTGGCAATTATTTGTTTCCTGGGACAAAATCAATAAAGGTAACCGTATCCATGCTGGACGTTTTGACTCGAGGTTTTCGATATTCTTCAACAGATATTCTAATTATACTTAATTAAAACGCTAACTAACCATTATTCATTGCCATCAAATAGGAAAGAAAAATATCCTCAGATACAATTCCACAGTTTCGTTGCAAAGTGCTGGGGGGATTTACACGCTAACGTATCGGAACATCACATGGGAATGGGTTGTATGTCATAACGCAATATTTACTGATACATGTAATGTATGATTAGCGGCCGATCTATTCGTGGATGTGTTAGAAAATGCGCATGGGGAAATGAGAAATAATCTTTTATTGTTTAGGTAAAATTCTAGTAATTACTTATCAATGACATGTATAGAATTTTTGAATAAAAGAATTTAAGAAAAATATTTTAATATAAGACTTAATTGTTATTTTGTTACGTTTCAATTTTAATCATTATCAATCAGATGTTACTGATTTACGATTTAATCATTATCAATTAGATGTTACTGATTTACGATTTAATCATTATCAATCAGATGTTACTGATTTACGATTTAATCATTATCAATCAGATGTTACTGATTTACGATTTTTTACGAAGTTTTTGCGACAAGTACTTCCCCAGAATGACAGTGTGGAAGAGATAAAAGCTGATCGTTCTGAATTTCCGGGTATTATAAAGAGGAAAGTTATTTTGGTTTGAATATGCTACAGTCCCTGAAACGTTCTACTTTACCATTTTTCCGTTCGCTCACCGTTCGTTCACCGTTCGTTCAGCGTGCGTTCACCGTGCGCTCTCCGTTCACAGTTTTGCGTTCAGCGTGCACTCACCGTTCGTTCACCGTTCACAAAGTGTTCAGCGTGCGTTCACCGTTCAGTCTTTTCCTTGTCATTCGGAACACCAAAGTGAAAGGACCAATCTTGATAACAAGGCGAAAATGAAAATTGAACATGTGCGTAAGAGTGGAAGGAGACTATATCAGAAATTTAATTTTGAAGTACAAAATGTCAGGATTATTCACTGTGAATGCCGAAAGGTTCATTTGAGCTTTTGTTAAAAAAAAACCTTCTAAATGAGAGACGAATATACATGTAAGAGCTTGTCGTTATGAATTTAACCCAAGTACAAAAAATAAGGCAGTTTCAGGTAATGAAAACCTCTACCCCTGTGTTCAAGATTTAGCATTTACAAGTTCGGGCAAAATCACAAATTATTATAATTATTTTGCATTGCTTGACAAGAGTTTTAAACAAGTCACCCCCCCCCCCACTTTGAAAAATAAAAACAAACGATGCTACATAATGTACATTGTACCGTATGTACGTGTCAGAATGACAAACTGATGTAGCTATTTTTACGCCTATATTTATGAAAGACATTGTCAATAAACTGATATTTAGTACTCTTGCCAACTTGAAACTTTTGTAACATTTGTCCTTAATGCAAAGATGTAATTGTTTATCTTGTACGTTTCTGCATTAGCCTTTAAACATTCTACGGGTAGTTCAGTACAATAAACAGTTTTATCTACAACAAATATATACAAATATTGCACGATCTGACTGCAATCTATGGTCACATAAATAATAAAAATAGTAAGTTTTGTACTTACATGTGCATAAATTCTAGGATTATTTCCTCAGGTCGATGTAGCTGCGACAAATGAATGACGCAAAATTTAAAATTTAAGTAGGAATATTTAAAGAGACACTACAGCTCATTTTCCACATTTTAATAAAGTGTTTTTAAAACCATGTATTGATAAAATGATAAATTTCATATCGATACTGACAATTTTGAACAATTGGGATGCATCAATTTACTCTCAACTGCGCTTTGAAGATCGTTCGGAATTCAAAGGTTTCTTCATGCTGACTCGGACTTTTGAACGCTTATTTACATCACGTGGTTTTGAATGACAGCAAAGATGTTCTGTAGGAAATTATTTAAATTCCCCTTCAAGGGGGTCCACACTCACCTTTCAAGTATAAGATTATTCCCTGCTCCTTATAATAAGTAATTATAAATCATTATTTCAACAGAAACCTTCCATGTTCCCACTGACCGATGTTTTTACAACTAACACGTGTCGTGTTCAGATAAAAATAGCACCTACTTTTAAACGTGATGTCTTCGCAGCTAGTCTCAATGGCAGATTTAGGGGGCCAGGAGAATTACGGACGTTTCGGGAGCCCGACGTTTCGGGACCCGGATGTTTCGGGACTAGACAACACGTTTCGGGACTTCGATTAACTTGTTTCGGGACTTCAGGTAACACGTTTCGGGACTTCATAATAATTTTGTTAGACAATGACTAGATACTTGTTAAACTTTGTTTTATGTTTATAAATGGAATATTGGACAATTTGCAGTTTAGTAGACAAACAACAGATACCGGTGTGGGTGTACAATAAATTCACAGTACACTACCTAACACGAAAGACCCGTGATTGTTTATAAAAGTCCGTTATAAATATATTTGTATATAAATGCTTCATAGCGCCTTAACATATTTTAAAATTATTTTCAAAATCCTTTCATTTGCATTACTACCCATTTTTGTTGTTGTTGTTGTTGTTGTTGAAAGATTCATTTTTATTTTGAACATCTTTCCACCCCACCCCCACTCCTTTTTTTGGTATACTTTGTAAATTAGCTATTGTAAACTGCTATATATATTAATTATTATATTTTTTCTTATTTTCAGTTATAACAGTTTTAGTGCTTCTTAACAATTCTTGCTGCTGTGGTTTAGATTCAGTGCTTAAATTTTATAGTGAAAGGCATTTGTTTATTTTGTATGTAATTGTTAACTTCTATTTATACAATATGCGTGTATATATGTATATATGTGTTTTTGCATGCTTACCTTTGTGATATTTGTATTCTATTTTGTCTGTGATAGTCGGTTTAAGAGCTCTGTAGAGCTCATAATATTTGTTTTATGCTTGTACACAGTGCCAACTTTAAATAAAACTTCAAAGAAAAAATAATAAAGAGGAAAAAAATCTTGACAATATACGTTTGTAATCTGAGGGTTGTTAACTCATTGTCGGGCGGATAAAACTGCATGAAATTTAGACAGGATGCGATTTTCACTCATTGCATGTTTATGTTTATTGAAAATATATACATATCATCAATAAAAAGATAAATCACATTCAAATTATATGCAATTTTTTTTTATTACAAAATTTGCCCCAACAAATGTTACCATTAATGTTGTATGAAAAGTTCATTTTTGTTGTTTATTCTATCCCCTCGAAAATGGAAATATTGTTTTGCTGCATATAACATTATGTAAAACTTATACGGTACCAATTTTGATGCACCAGATGCGCATTTCGACAAATAATGTCTCTTCAGTGATGTTTGAAATCCGAAATAGCAATGAAGTTTTAGAGCTATTATAGCCAAAAACAGCGTGCCAAAAAAAGTATATGAGAAAAATCACCGATTTCATTTGAACATATTTCAATGTTATGATATTATCAACGAGAATCATTATCAGTTTCTCTCTAATTAAAAGACTATAGTGGAATATTTATTAATCTGTCATATTGACCTTAGCATAGTTCATTAAAGGGACACGGACACAATTTGAGCCAAAAAAAATCAAATTTTATTTTTCCATTTTTTATGTTTAGAATGCTTAGATTAGGTATTTCTAATTGTTAACAAAAATTTGAATATCAGTGGTAAGGCTCACAATTCACAATAAAAATGGAAAAATAAAATTTGAAAATTTTCAGCTCAAATCGTGTCCATGCCGCTTTAATAGAGCATTTGTGATGAGCATCAATAAGTGTAGTGCTTTAATTGCTTACTTTTCTTATCTATGTAGTGCTTTGCTTGCTATGCAAATTCAATATTAGTAAAGTAAAAACCAAATGAAGCATTTTTAAATGTGTTTTATTTAGCAGTACTTATATCAAACAAACATTTACCATCATACAGTTTTCAATCACTCAAATAAATTAATGAATTATACAGTCAAACATTTTCCCCCAACACCGCTGAAGTAACACTTAACACAACAGAACAGAAATTAACATCAGATGTCAACAGGTCCATATAACTACGAGCACTTTCTCAGCAGCTGGGTGGTGCTGATCTGTCTGGCATTGTATTCCTCCCAAAGTTGGAATAGTTTACCGTTGAGTCTGGAGGACTGTTTCCTGTGTAGTCTCTCCATCTTCCCTTCCGTCAGCAGCCTGGCCTGCATGGGGATGGCAGTGACCCCCGTGTACAGTTCTTGTAATAGGAGGTAAAATGGGACTCGTCCTCTTGAGTTCATTCTAGAGTTGATTCAGTTGTGCCAACCTTCTAGATCATTGTTTGTTCTCCCTGAAATAGCATATAAATCAAAATGTGTATAAATACACCGTTTTACACGCCATATACACTACCATTCAAACTTTCATATAATATAAGCGACGAGATCAAAAGTTCAACGTCTGACACAAAAAAATCTAAATTCACGTAGTTTTCATGAGACCACCCCCCCCCCTCAAAAAAATCGAAATGAAACGAAATCTACCGAAGCGAAACGAAACCTATCGAAACGGGTACCCTTATTTCATACGAGATGCCTGCTGTTGTAGGCACGGTGAAATAAATACAGTACGTATACTTTGGAGTATTTCTATAAGAATTCATAATTTTTATGAAAGTACACTATACACGTACAAAGATTTATTTTGAATTTTTAAACGATAAATCATGCATGTGCTTTAATTATGATGTTACAGCTTGGAGATAATGAATTTGTTTAAAATGTGACGTTGTTTTCGTGATTATTTTGCCACAATTTATGACGTTATAAGCGTAACGTAAAGTGACAACAGTACCGTGCGCGACGTCTATACAACTTCCTTGTGTGTGAAATAAACGTAAAACTATCCTACATGTGTACAAAGTATAACATTTATTCATGAATTACAGTTTATTCTAGTAATTCCGAAAGTTAACACTACATCTTTTCATTAATTAGATTAAAGTCAAATGTTCGTTACTATAATTTCTGGTATCTTCTAATCTCTCGATTGTGAATATATTAACGGTTTAAGGAATGAACTTCAAACTGAATATGAATCAAAAAATCAAAATACAAAACACTAAACATTTGAAACACATAGCAAAAAAGAATGTGGCAACAATTTTCGTTATTCAAATGTTTGTTTCATCAATGCGAGAAGTGATTAAAAATCGAATGGCCTTTGTCGGGTTTGATGTTCTATGTGTTCATCGATGAAGTACGTGGTCCCTTAAGCATCCATGGCGCTATTTTTGCAATTTCAGAAACTGTATCCATGCACTCTGTGGTATATGAAAGTTGTATGAAACGTCATTTTCATTAGCCGGGTCATTTGATTGTCAGCACGTCGCCGGGTATACCCAATTCGAGTCGGCCGGATTTTTCAGAATCAAGTATGCTAATTATAATATTAAATTTTGTATAATATTCAAAATCTTACTGTAGATTCATCCTCCTGTTCATCTTCATCATCGGGTTCAGCAACTGATGAACCAAGGGAGGCTATTGACACGTGAAATGTGGCATCAGCTGCAGCTACAGACTGAAAGAATATAATATATTTTTATAGAAGTGTCTAGTAGGGATTCATCTACTGAGTGTTCCTGACATGAAAAATTAATTTATCCATTTTAAAACCTTAATTGTCCTATGTGGAAGCAAATGTCAAGGATATTTCGTTACTAATTTCCAATTATATGTTCTTAATTATTTCAAGATGTTTAATACAAATGTTCTTAATGTTATTGCATTCATGTAAATATAACGTATACCAGTACCTCTTCTGTATCAGTAGGATTTTCCAAGCACCGGGCGCAAACCCACTGGAGGTCTTCTTACAGTTTCCCTATTCGTCTATACTGGTCACGGGTGATTCCTGTCATATTATTAAAATTTGTGTTCTATTACATTGTTCATTTGATGGAATTTTTTAATCATTACTATACAACTGCTTTCCATTCTTATTTTTCATTAAGTAAAAGAATAAAATCATACCAGTATTACATGCTCTGTGTTGCCATAGTTCACATCCTTCACACTGGATGGCCTCTTGTCTGGGGCGAACACTCTTATTGCATGCAATGCATTTGTCTGTGAGAAGAAAAAAAATCAATACACAAATAATTGTAATAATAACTTACATTTTAACTAGCCGATAATTTTATTGTATGCATGTGAAATCCCGACATCTATATCAACTATCCATAGTATTTGATACAATATTATTATTTTTCTATAAAGCTACATTGTAAGTACCTTTTAAAAAGAAAAACGCGTAACATAAGGAAGATGAATTGTTTTATAGCGGTTTTCCAATTCGATACGACGTTGCTCAGAATAAGTACATGTACATTTTCGGAAACAAGATACCGCAATTTACCTTAAATTTGAAAATTTTAGGGGGGGGGGGGCACCGGTTGGGCCCCCTCTAAATCCGCCACTGGGCTATCTAATGATTTTACATTTCGTACTTTGCTATAATAGCTAATAATTTTAATTCACCATCATGAAAACTAAGCAATGTAAATTACAAACAAATTTATAAATGACTGAGGGATATTTGACAACACTCGACCAAAAAAACGAAAACAAACAAACAAAAAACCCACACACAACAACTACGAGATCCATACCCGGGTAAACAAACATGGCGATGTACAGACAAGCTGACCCTCTTGCAAATGTGTAAATTTGTGGGACTGAATATTAAGAGCAGATCAGATAAATCTATCGCATTAATATAATTGGTCAAAAAAGCAGGAACATGGACTTTATGAACTTCATTCATTCATTCATTTTATTCGCTCAAACCACAATTGAAATGGTACATGAGGTACAATACAGAAATTTCATGTATCAATACAAGTAACTTCAGAGGAATGTATATATGTATGCAAATAAACAAAGTTAAATATATACATAAATATGTACAAACGTTTGAAGTTATGTGTTAGGAGAACAGACTAATTCGTATAATTCCGATATGCCACATAGGAGAAATGTTCACAAACTATTTTTCTCTTTCCACCTCTCAGATCCACTATAACTTTCAAGAAAACAATTGGATCCCCCTGTCCCTACAATATGCACATCTGCAAAAGACATTGGAGTATTATACAAAATTTCAAGTCTATCGGATAAGCAATATACTTTGTAGGAGGAAAAGCATTCACCAGCTATTTTAACATCCTCCATCCCTCTTAGATCGAATATAACTTTAAGGAAAATAATTGGATCCTCCTGTCCCGACATTATGCACATCTGCAAATGACAATGAAGCATTGTCCAAAGTTTTGAATCTATTCGACAAGCCATATAGGAGAAGTGTTCACAAGCTATTTTACATCACCCACTCCTCTTAGATCCACGATAACTTTTAGGAAAATAATTGGATTCTCCCGTCCTACCATAGTTGCAATAATGTAGCCCTATCCGATTTTTTTTTTTATTCTGACGTTTTCGGGATAGGCTACAATATTCAATAGGATCTCCGTAATGGTGCAAAATAATTTCATGAATAACCGATAATAAGCTCCGTGTATTAGTCCTAAATCTTGTTTACATCAAAAGGAGTACCAACTTTGTGCTTTGGTATGTCTAATAAAGATGTATTTCATAAAACTAGAGCGAGATTAATATAAGCCTTTTGGCTTGTTTCTCAATCTATTTCATATATAAGACATTGTTTGTAAACATTATCGAATTATTTACGAATAAATATTGTTTAAACTAATACCGGTGAAGTAGCTTTCTCCTCCGTACTTGTCCATTGCTGTAAATATTACCTTATATGGCATTAAGAAATGATACGCTTGATACATGCATCAAACAAAGAATTATAAATTTTATTTGTTATCGTTTAGTTATGTTTTTAAGATAGAAAAAACAAATAGTTTCTCTCATCAAAAATCTTGAATTAAGATTTTTGAAATGGCGCGTAGGAATACATATATGTAAGAATGAAAACAACAACAAAACGGCATGGCTGTGCGTTCAAGTCAGGAACAGTTACTGTGCAAATTTAAATGGATTATACGCCAAATTAAAGGTGCAATGGTTAAAAGCTGAATTAAATATAAAGGAAGATAACAAGTGGTGACTGGATTTATGCTGCATTGTGTTGGAGACGCTGAACACTGGTTGTGTCGTTGGAACGATGGAATGCAACTCGGCTCGTTGACTGAGCCCCATGTAACGCAGTTCAATTTCATTAATATTTACTAGATCAGAAGTCGCCACTTGCTCCGTCATGTTATCGATCTCGTAAAGCAGACGATTCATACCGGGAACTCGTTCTACCAGTAAGTGGTCTACGTCATCAAGTTAACTATTCTGCCATGTCATCACCTATGTATGTTGTTTATTTAAATTAATTTGTATTTTATTCATATCTTTAGTTGTGCTTATTTTTGATAGCAATGAAAAACAAAAATCAAACGAATGCATGTCGTTATATATGATGCTTGTGTGGAAAATCTCGTTCTATAAATAGCGCTAAAATTAGAACGGGGAAGACGCATTCCAGAGAAAAGTAGTCCCTCGTGCTTAGTGCAGATGAATTCCGAACGAAATTTTGACAGAGAAATCAAACGAATTTTTCAACCAATCAGCATCGTTGTTAAGTCATCACTTTAAAAGTTATTAAATGATTATGCAAATAACGAGACAATCGGAAGGTGAAACTTCATTACATCAAACATGGAGCACAATTATATGAATCGAGAAATTGGAATAAATCGAAATTGTTGAAAACGGTAGAATAGAGTCTCACAAATTGTAAGTTGCAGGTTGTAAATTTATATAATGACTAATAAACATAGAATTTCATTTTATTTACGTAAAGGAAGTCAGCAAATTTTAGAATGATCGAAAATGTTGCGGGAGTGTATCACTCCCGCATTTGCACCGTTACGGAGATCCTATGGAGTTGTAGCCCTCCCCTCCCCCAAAAAATCGGAGAGGGCTACAGTATTGCAGATAGTCCCACCAATATGCACATCTACAAATGGCAATAAGGCATTGTACAAAGTTTCAAGTCTATCCGATAAGCCATATAGGAAGAGAAACGTTCACAAGATTTTGTGACCTACAGGCGGACAGAAAATACAAAAATTATATGCCTCCTCCTGAAAGAAGGGAGACATAATTGTCATTATCTAATAGGTCATCGCCCTCATTATCTATAAGATCATCGCCCACAAGTACGTGCGTAGAAAAATTATTGAGCGCAAACGATGTGCTTCTTCGAATGATCACATGTATAACACTGTGTTTGATTTAATTCATTACATCATTGTAATGACATGATATTGTTAGAATCCTGTATCAATTAAACATATTAATGATTTCCCATGGTTTGTGGCTGAATAGGACTATTATCCAACGAGTTATATGTTTTCTATCCCCGAGCCTTGGCGAAGGGATAGAAAACACACAACGAGTTGGATAATAGTTATATCCAGCCACAAAGCACGGGGGATTCTTTTTATCACCTATTTTATCCTAACAGACCTTTCCATAATTCTGTAAAATGTTTACCTCAACCCAAACTGCATCCGTAACGTTAACATTACGCCACTACAAATAGTTCGTTGCGAAATATGAATCATTTAATAACTTTTAAAGTGACGACTTAACAACGATGCTGATTGGATGAAAAATTCGTTTGATTTCTTAGTCAATAAAATTTTCCTGCGGAGTTCATCTGCAGTAAGCACGCGGGACTACTTTTTTCTGGAATGCGTCTTCCCCGTTCTAATTTTAGCCCTATTCATAGAAGGGGGAATTTTCACACAAGCATTGTAAACAAAATGTATTCGTTTGATGCTACCAAAAATAAACACAACCAAAGATATGAATAAAATACAAATTAATTTAACGAAACAACACACATAGGCCTAATGATGACGTGGCAGCTTAGTCAACTTGATGACGTAGGACATTGACTGGTAGAAGTAGACATATTGTAAACAGGAGTTTCCGGTATGTATCGTCTGCTTTTCGAGTTCGATAACATGGCGGTGCAAGCAGCGATCTTTGATCTGGTAAATATTAATGAAATTGAACTGCGTTATATGGGGCTCAGTCAACGAGAGCAATTTAGATGAAGAAGTGTTGAGCTTTTTACTTGATATTGAAATGGAGCCGAGTCGCATTCCACCGTTTCTACGATACAACCAGTGTTCCACGTCTCGAATGCAATGCAGCACACATCCAGTCACCACTTGTTCTCTTCCTTTATATCTATTTCAGCTTTTAACCATTGCAACTTTAAGTTGGCGTATAATCCATTTAATTCTGCACAGTAACTATACCTCACCTAAACGCACATCCAGTTTTGTTATTGTTTTCATTGTTACGTATAGGTATTCCTACGCACCATTTCAAAAACGTTAATTCAAGCTTTTTGATGAGAAAAACTATTTGTTTTTATCTTTTAGATACATAATTAAATGATAAGAAATAAAACTTATTATTCTTTATTTGATGCATGTATCAAACGAAAAAATGGACGGAAAACTTACGCGCATTGATGAAGTTTTCCGTCCAATTTTTCATTTCATACATTTATCAAATAAAGAATTATAAGTTCCATTTCTTGAATAAAAAATAATATTGACTGTCACAATGTTTAATTCATATAAGATCAATTTTGAAATGAGGAATATGTAACGTTTTCATATGAGTGAAATTTTTTCGAGAGGGACGTTAAAGACCGAGTTTTTCGACCGGTCGGTTTACCTCAGGTAAGTTTAGTTGGGGGCGGAGCTAATTTTAAGCAGGTGTGAAGCCCCGAGGGAAGAATGGTAGCTCGTGTATAGCTTCCTGAATACACGGGATGTTACCTGTGTTACCTGTATACGTTTTCGTAAGATAAATCATAAGTGCAATTATTTTTCTTGTGCATGTTATTCAAAATATTGATAAAAAAAAAATTAAAGAATCAAAACATGTTAAAGCACGATAACTTTATTTTGTAATTGAGGACGTTAGCCATTGAAAAATCAGGTTTGGATACCATGCTCGGACTTTACGAATAACACAGTCAGGCATGATGTCTCTCTTGTATCCGTGCGTCTACCAAACATACAGATTCCTACGAGAATCCCTTCGTACTGCGGCGGATTTTCTGGCGATATAACGATCATCGTCCCACACCCCACGATGACTCAACATAGTCCAGAATTTCTTATAAAGTTTTTTTTCTGTTAGATTTATTTTTTCTGGACGGCACACCGGGATTTTCTGGCCACCAAAGTTGTCTGTGCGACTCGTCCATAACGCACGGCCTACACCAACAGTCGGGACATTCAGCTCTTCCGGTATTTCCCTCAATAGCTGGTCCAGGCGAGGAGGGTACTTCCTCAGATATAACTTCTTCTTCCTCGGCATCCCAATCCCAACCATTGTATGCAAAATGGGCCCATACAGCGGATAATTTCTCTTCTGATAGAGTTGCGGTTACTTTTGTTGCCATGTTTCGTCGTAAAATGACGCTGATAAAATTTCAACTGAATATAAACGGAATTTTAATGATGTATTTACTCATAATTAAAATTTTGATAATAATATATAAACACGACATTTCCAATGAGAGTCGGTACAGTCTCTTGAGCATAAATTCCATGTCCATGTAAATTATGTTCTAACCATCCATAATTTTCTATCGCACTTCTTCCTAAACACAACCCATCATAATTTATTATAATTGATGTAATTATATGTAAGATTTTCTACTCAATACATTATATTTTGTGACTATAGATGTAATACAAAGCCATAATTTTCTTATCAAAACTTTCTCTATTGAGCTGGCATACTACGCGGTAAACATCAAAAGATTTCACGGACCTCGATCGAGAGACGAGGTGGACAATGTATACACACGGATTAGTAACTAAATGTCCATCAATTTCTAGCATCCAATCTGAAGCTAAATTTCTCCTGATTGACAGGGGTTTACAGACCAGGTAAAATTGAAGGCGGTGCTTATTTCCTCGGTTTTTAAACAAGATATACAATCAATCAATCAATCATGAATATGTCAGTCAACTGAATCTGTGTCATAGATGGCGCGCGGTCTTTATTTGGATTTGGTGTGAGAATGTTACGTCAATGTTGACGATTAATATTCCACCAGGTGGAATTCTTGTGTTGCCTGTGACGTGGAAGTCGTGGACCTTTCATTGTTAGATCTTGCATCTGTATTGTGATGGAATCGGTTTGTGTGCAGTTGATCATGAATGCACAGGCACCTGAAGAGTGGATAGCTTGTATAGATTGAAAAATAAACTTGATATTTCGCATTTGAGAAGCAGTAGACGATGTTTGACGGTTGATTATAGCCAATGAATGGACTTTATTTCCATTCCACCATGACGATGCGAGAGGTAAGATCTTGACAGGGTTGCTTCTAAATAGTAGGGGTCTAATTATCATATTATATCGAACTTTTCACCAAAATTTTCAAGTGATGCAGCTGGTAAAAAAGAAAACCAAGATGGCGGCGTGATATACCTTATATAATTTATTTGGGTTGAACTAGGTGAATTAGAATAAAAACAATTTCTTTTGTGGAAATGTCAATGATATTTAGGAGCGGGGCTTGAAGTTTTGAAGGGAAGTTAGGTTCGAATGGTATTTATTCTGGCATTCAAACTTTGCACGGTAAAGTTGCTCCAATATATTGTGCTGACTTAGGCATTGAGGTACCCTCGATATCTGATTTACTGGTTGAGTTAAAGTCGCAAACAGAAGAAACTAAGGAATTTGTAAATTCCAAATTTTCTAGTTTAAAATACGAAATTCAAGTTGCAAGTGCTTCTGCGAGCGATTCAGATGACGAAATCAAAATTTACAAAGCTGAAAACCAGGATCTTAAGAAGTGCAAGACAGATAGTCGTCCGGGGACAGGAAACCCTTGGTGATTTGAGTTTATCTCGCAAGTTTAATTCAGGGGGGGGAGTGCCTGTGAGTGTGTTATGCTCAGCTTTATATGGAATTCTTTGGGTGCATTCTGTAATTAAAAATTCTTCTCCGACAGATTCGGAGATAGTAAAAAATGTTTTTGGGCAGGGAAAAAACGTTTATCAGTCCCTGTAACTAAGAAAGAACCTATAAATTCGGGCTTGTTGAGAAAAATGTTTACATAATCAAAGAACGATTTGTGCATGCTTGATTGCATATTCAAGCTTGTTACGTAGGAGTGAGTTACTGAACATCAGAAGTTCAGATGTTTGTTTTGAACAAACTCATATTGCTATATTCATTGAGAAAAGTAAGACTGATATATATATAGGTATGCTTACTCCTCCTAGGCATCTGATCCCACCTCTGGTGTGTCCAGTGGTCCGTGTTTGCCCAACTATCTATTTTGTATTCCTTGTAAGATTAATGAGATTGATCACTGTTCGTTATCTTCACCTTTCATTGAAGCTTTCCAATCACTAGTACCATATATATATATATATATATATATATATATATATATATATAAAATTGGATTACACAGTTTAAGAGCTGGGGCGCCACAGTTTGTTCTAATTCTGGTGTTTCAGACAGATTATTTAAGAGACATGGGAGATGGAGGTCGGAGTCCGCTAAGGATGGTCACATCAATATATGCTTGATACTAGATTACTAGTTTCACTAAAATTAGGTTTATATGTTCCTAATTTTTCATGAAATTTTTTTCTTTCATTCTGCTATGCAATGAACGCAAAAGCAAAAAATAAAATATTATTTTGCTATTGGTGTTTGTTTTTATGAAGTGGAAGTACAAAAGAAGTGAATATTATGTTTACAGAATGACGTTTTTTCTAAAATATTATATAAATGTCTATTTAAAACGCCGAGTGTCTGTGGATTGAACTCATTTTATTGAAAACTTCATTAATATGAATTCCTCATATCCAAGGTGAAGATAACGAACAGTGATCAATCTCATAACTCCTACAAGCAATACAAAATATATAGTTGGGCAAACACGGACCCCTGGACACACCAGAGGTGGGATCAGGTGCCTAGGAGGAGTAAGCATCCCCCATATCTTATTTTACAAGTTCATATAACATTTCTAACGTGAGTACATTTTCTTTTTCACTACTTCTTTACCCCCATGCAAACTCACCATTTTCCGACGACGTGTTCGTGTATATTTGTCACTCGTACCGTCTACACACCTGGACACACCTGTACATGGGACCAGTTTTCTCATCGAATACACTCGACATTGACATTTATCTATCAATACTTTACATATCCCACCTTTGGTGTGTCCAGGGGTCCGTGTTTGCCCAACAATCTATTTTGTATTGCTTATAGGAGTTATGAGATTGATCACTGTTCGTTATCTTCACCTTGCATATATTGTTCTTCAGTTCACCCAAAAGCTTCAAATGCTGATTTTATATCATGGCATACCTTTTTCTTTTGTCCCTTCATTTGGAATATTCTAATTTATACTATAGTTTTGCTCCCGGGCCGAGGACCATGTACACATACTTTCACGCATTGACAGTAGCGGTATGTACCTTTTCGGTTATTGCTGAAAATATTCCTGTTTATTCTATTTCGATCTTTAAATCTCGATTTCTGTCATGGTTTCAGCTTTAATTTTATACTATTTGAGAATGTTAACATATTGTTTCTGGTGTATTTACATGTAAAACCTCAAACCCCATCCTGGTTCAAAGCTGAATGATTGAACAAATCTGTATCTTATTCATATACAGAGGTTCGTGCATATTTTGGATTTTCTGGCCCAGTTGTTGAGAAGTATTTTGTTAAAATCCCCACCCTACTTTCCGTATTTCTAATTCTCTTTCCATGCATGAGTGCATGTTTCTCGTTTGATTAGACTTTTTTAAGACCTAGGCTACTTCGTATGAAGATTTGTTGAAATTGGCAATATGTTCTTGAGATAAATTAGTCCAGACATGACTAATTGATTATATTTACTAATCGATCACTCATCAATCAAACTCCCTAAAGAGTTTGATCGATTACATTTCGATCAATTACCTGTAACATCAAAGAACAATAACACTCTTTCTCAATGAAACTACTGATAATTTACACTTAGTAAGGTAACAATGACAAAACATATCTAAAAGACTCAGATATATAACCTAAATACAATGTCAATGTTGTAAAAGTTTATAAACTTCAGATATACAATTTAAAGTCACATTATAAGTTACATTTACAATGTTTCTAAGTGTTAGTAAGATCATATGAAGAGAAATCTTCGTCACAAAGAATGGGCGGAGCCGAGCAAAGCGAAGCCTATTCTTTGTGACGAAGATTTCTCTTCGTATGATCTTACTGTCTAAGAAGAGAACCCAACCAATGAAATAAATGTTTCAAAATAAACCCCACCCATTAAGTGTGTAACAATAGTGTCATGCCCGAGTTGACGGTTTTGAGTAGGGAGCCACTGTACAAATCGAGCACAATTCCCGTGAAAATCAAACACGCATACTTTAAAATGGACATTCAATGATCAATCAAGTCGGGTTTTGTTGGATGTAAAGGAAATTGATTTTGCCATACTAGGAGACTGGGATGGAGAATATTTTAATCTTGAGTTCGGAAGAAATCACCAAGAAAATGTTAAATGCGGTGCCCATGAAAACAAGGCAAAGTGAAATATGGCTATCAAGTTGTGGAAAACAGAAACTTGCAAATTTCAACCCATCTGGAAAGAGGTAGTATTCCAGCAGACTCGAACATGTATTCAAATTATACTTAATTAAAACGCCAACTAACCATTATTCATTGCCATCAAATAAGAAAGAAAATATGTCCTCAGCTACAATTTCACAGTTCCGTTGCAAAGTGCTGGGGGGATTTACACGCTAACGTATCGGAACGTCACATGGGAATGGGTTGTATGTCATAACGCAGTATTTACTGATACATGTAATGCATGATTAGCGGCCGATCTATTCGTGGATGTGTTAGAAAATGCGGATGGGGAAATGAGAAATAATATTTTATTGTTTAGGTAAAATTCTAATAATTACTTATCAATGAAATATATAGAATTTCTGAATAAAAGAATTGAAGAAAAATATTTGAATATAAGTCTTAATTGTTGCTTTGTTACGTTTCAGTTTTAATCATTATCAATCAGATGTTACTGATTTACGATTTTTTACGAAGTTTTTGCAACAAGTACTTCCCCAGAATGACAGTGTGGAAGAGATGAAAGCTGCTCGTTCTGAGTTTCCGGGTATTATAAAAAGGAAAGTTATTTTGGTTTGAATATGTTACACCTGCAAATATTTAGTTATAGCACGACGTTCATTACAGGCATGCATCGCTTAGACAGTCGCAAATAATCGGTATGATCACGTGACGTAGATTCGGAACATCAGCACGATACAGGTCATGCTTGTTTTCTTACCATTCCATTCTATTTATAAACTAGATGACACATTGGCCACATTTTCTGAAGCATGTTTGATTTCTGCAATAATCTAATGGCATTTGTGTTAGCTTAATTCACCACTTCAACATTTTGTAAAGCACTTCGATATCTTAAAGCTACAGATGCCATATTCTTTATTATCGTAGGAACAAAACACGTGTTTTATATTAAGTTATATTAATTTACACTTTCTTCAATCTAACTCAATCGGATTAAAAAGTAGTCAAGCTATTTCTTATTATATATTCTCCGATTCGGATAAGGAACACCCACTTTTGCAATATTCATGGTCACGTGACGTTGCACATGGAATTTCGAAAGTCAACAATTACATGGCGATGTGAAAGCGTGTACGGCCTGCAGGCTGTTGGCGGGACATATTCAGCGATACAGACAGTCAGATGGAAACAGGGTAGAAAGAACCACTTTGAGCAGTGGAGTGGGAGTTTAATTTCATGTTTAACATGAAATTGCCTTTCAATACGGCTACATACTGTAAATCTACCTTGGTATTTCTCTCGCCCACATCCACCATAAACGACATTCCTTCATATATATGCACAAGGAAACCACCGTTTTCTCCTTACATTGCATAGACCATTCCTCCTTTAATACCCGTATATAATTTGTGGAAATTGTCAAATCGTATTAGTTTACATAGTTCATCATGGAAATTGCCAAAGAAGCACCTCAAATAGATATGAGACTTAAAATAACACATTCAATTCTCCTTATGATGATTTCGCTCTCATTTAATGGGCAGATATGGCATTTCCAAACATCTACATTTATATTCTTTATTTTCTTCAAATAATACGTTTATTATAATGCACTTAAAACTTCCACATAGCATAAATCTATTTACATGTTTGAATGATATTTCATACATTATACAATGATGGACTGTTTAGCAGCTATGGGGACATCACAAATTATCGTGGAAATTGTCAAATCGTATTAGTTTACATAGTTTATCATGGAAATTGCCAAAGAAGCACCTCAAATAGATGTAAAACTTATACGGTACCAATTTTGATGCACCAGATGCGCATTTCGACAAATAATGTCTCTTCAGTGATGCTCAACCGAAATGTTTGAAATCCGAAATAACTATGAAGTTTTAGAGGTAAATATAGTCAAAAACAGCGTGCCAAAAAAAGTGGAGCCAAATTCGTCCAAGGATAAGAGCTATGCATGAGGGAGATAATCCTTAATTTTGAAATGAATTTCTAAATTTTATAACAGCAATTAAATATACATTCGTATTTTCAAGCTAGTAACGAAGTACTTAGCTACTGGGCTGTAGAGACCCTCGGGGACTAACAGTCCACCAGCAGAGGCCTCGACCCAGGGGTCATAATGTAAAACTTATACGGTACCAATTTTGATGCACCAGATGCGCATTTCGACAAATAATATCTCTTCAGTGATGCTCAACCGAAATGTTTGAAATCCGAAATAACTATGAAGTTTTAGAGGTAAATATAGCCAAAAACAGCGTGCCAAGAAAAGTGGAGCCAAATTCGTCCAAGGATAAGAGCTATGCATGAGGGAGATAATCCTTAATTTTGAAATGAATTTCTAAATTTTATAACAGCAATTAAATATACATCCGTATTTTCAAGCTAGTAACGAAGTACTTAGCTACTGGGCTGTAGAGACCCTCGGGACTAACAGTCCACCAGCAGAGGCCTCGACCCAGGGGTCATAATGTAAAACTTATACGGTACCAATTTTGATGCACCAGATGCGCATTTCGACAAATAATGTCTCTTCAGTGATGCTCAACCGAAATGTTTGAAATCCGAAATAACAATGAAGTTTTAAAGTTATTATAGCCAAAAACAGCGTACCAAAAAAGTGGAGTCAAATTCGTCTAAGGATAAGAGCTGTGCATGAGGGAGATAATCCTTAATTTTGAAATGAATTTCTTAAATTTTATAACAGCAATTAAATATACATTCGTATTTTTAAGCTAGTAACGAAGTACTTAGCTACTGGACTGTAGAGACCCTCGGGGACTAACAGTCCACCAGCAGAGGCCTCGACCCAGGGGTCATAATGTAAAACTTATACGGTACCAATTTTGATGCACCAGATGCGCATTTCGACAAATAATGTCTCTTCAGTGATGCTCAACCGAAATATTTGAAATCCGAAATAACTATGAATTTCTAAATTTTAAAGCAGCATGAGACTTAAAATAACACATTCAATTCTCCTTATGATGATTTCGGATTAGATGATATGGCATTTCCAAACATCTACATTTATATTCTTTATTTTCTTCAAATAATACATTTATTATAATGCACTTAAACCTTCCACATAGCATCAGTGTATTTACATGTCTGAATGATATTTCATACATTATACAACGATGGACTGTTTAGCAGCTAGGGGTACATCACAAATTATCAGGATTTAGTAGGATTATCACCCGAGGGCGCCAATGCGCCCGAGGGTGATAACGCTACTCAAACCTGATAATTTGTGATGTCTCCCTGCTAAACAATCCATAATAGTTTTATTATCCTGAAGAATGTGAACGTTAGAAAAACCTACTACACATTTATTGACTTGTACCATGTATCTCTTTTATTTAAAACGTCAACAAATTCGTAATAACTTTCTCTGCAGAAAATTCCGATAACTTTTCAATAGTTTTCGAGGGGTGAAATCAATGTTGCCCTCAACTACATACATTATTTTGTTTTACACTCAATGTCATACATTTATTAGATATATCAGTGGCGGATTTAAGGAGGTCGCAGCCGGCGCCCCCCACCCCCACCCCATTAAAATTTTCAAATTTAAGGTAAATTGTGGTAGCTTCTTTAGAAAAATGTACTAAACAATAAAAGAAGAAATAATTTCTTCCACTCCCTGAAAAATAATTGACAAAATATTTTGATTTCTTGAATTACTTTATTGGGAGAACTTTTAAATTTTTTCAAAAAAAACTCTGAACATTTGCGTCATTTTACTAATTTCACCTTATAAAAAATGATAGAAAATAGTACAAATGACTTAAATAGGAGACATATTTCAAGCCCTATAAAATATGTACATTACAGGAACTTCCGGGGGCCACGCCCTTGGCCCCACTGGGGGTCTCAAGGCGGCCCCGGTAACCGCAATTCCTGGATCCGCCCCTGTATGGCATATATCTTAACAAAAGTAAAACATTGTTGTTTGAGAATGTTAATTTCAATTGTGACGTCACAGTAAAATGACGCATAAACATAACGTCAAACGTAAACATTTCGTAACGCATTTCAAGACGAAATCGTAAATATCAAGTGAGATGCAAAATTGCATTAGAATGGAAATATTTTTCTTCTCGATTGTTATTTATGACCGTTTGACGCTGAAGTTTATGATAAACGATCTCGCATATTTTCAATTATTTTTGATAGAGCTTTCTCACCTGTGCCATTAGAAGTTATCTTCTAAAGGGAGACAACACAGTTGTCACCCTCTGCGTGAGGGAGACATCACGAATTGTCTCCGCCCACGTGACCAGCCCTCGACCAATGAAATTGACTGTATTGTTCTGAAGGATAATAATCATATTTACATTTCCAATGTCTATTTACCAAATATAATGATAGCCATTTCCTCACGAACACTGTGTGTATGAATCTTGATAAATATAGTACGTCGATTTTCACAGCTGGGAATTCCGACAAAGATAAAAGAAGAATGTATTTCAATTCTAAAAATCAACGTGCTTCATGAAATATGCTGGTGTAAGGCGTCCTAGTTCGTACTTCTGTGTATTTTCAAAAACGAAATTCGTGTCTGAAATCATTTTTGTAAAGTAAAGTGTTCTTATATAACTTATAGTATATCTTTTTATATTTAAAGTAAGTATTTGAAATTGTTTCTTCTCTTTCTATTTGAAACAAAAAATGTCATTTTAGCGGCCGATTTTATGCTTTGGATCAAAATTAGCATGTGCTTTCATGTATTTATATTTCTGTAAGAGAAAAGCAATCTTTTGCAATGCAAAACGAGTCATAAAAAATGATACACTGCTGAGTTACCACAGCGACCACATGTTGACTAGTTGTGTAGGAGTCGTCGTTTTTAACCACAAAGTTGACTTCCGTGAGGAGACATTGGCTCAAGATGATGACACACCATTCAATGACTACCTGAACGTAGTAACATTCTGCCCGAGATTTCAACGTTATCGGACTCTTTCTTTTAAAATGACCAAAATTAATATCATTAAGATTATAGGACATATCAACAAGCCATGTCGACACTCGATAATCCAACTCCCCTCCGTTACGTGTAACCTCTAAATCTACATAATACAACAGTAGATTTATCTCTTCAAGATTTTCATTAGGGAAGACAAGTTACATGTGGTAAATAAAACACATCTATAAACAAAGGTAACACAGCTTTAAAATACATGTATATAGAAATACTGCATTTATTATTTCATCAATATCATGTCTATTTTCCCTCATGAGTAAAGCACCTTTGAGCGTACATAGTGTATGAAAAGGGTGCTATATAAATATGGTATTATTATTATTATGAGTCAAATAGCTAATCTTCTCTAGACAATTCCTTCGAGGTACAGTGTAGGTAAAAAAAAAAAAGTTCAACATTTTTTCTCTGCTAAAATCCAACTTTTTTTTAAAAAGCACACTGAAATCATTTCTTAGCATTTTTCATTTTAATGTAATACATAATATATGTCACAAATATAATATACATATACATGTATCTGTTCATTACGATTAACACAGTGATATATACAACAATACGTAGAAAAGATAAGTTAAGATAGATGTAGAGTAAACTCTATATACACATCGTATGTACATTAACAAGACAGTGTTAAATACATACACGTTTGAATAAATTAGAAAACAAAGTCTTAGTTTATACTCATGGTGCATATTTTGATTTTACCGGGTGGCAATACATACAACAATTGCATAACATAACAAGGACATATATATCACTGTAGTAACAGGATTAGAAGTGATGGACAGATGAGAAGATAAAGGTCTTTTATGAAGAACGGTGCTTTATTCCGTATAAGCCTGCAAAACAATATTGCTGATTAATGGAGACTACAATTTAGAGAAGACTTGTTGCTCATTCACTCAAGAATTGGTTTCTAGTTCTTTGAAAATTACGGAATAGAACAATTGATTGAAAAAATTAATTTTTGTTTTCGTAAGCATACATGTATATGCTATAAACATTTCGTTGTAACGATTTCTATCAATCGTATAGGTTAGAAATACATATTCACTATAAAAAAGGTGTTTATGAGCGAGATAAATTCATGGGAATACTGACCAAAATGGTTAAAACTGGGGAAACCTCTTAAAACACAGCGCAAATTAGTTAGAGCTAGGATTGAAACTAACATAGTGTATTAGAGTCAAAACGAGGAAAATCCTTGGAATTAACACGAGATTTCCCGCAAGACCAAAGATGTACATCAGTATTTTGTAACATGTATTTTCACAGCTCCAGTGTCGGGAATATCTTAAGGGGTGCAGTAAACGATTGGGTATATGGGGACTGTCTGGTGGCCCCAGTGGGTCTTAGTGGGGACCCATTGGGCGAAGTACTATGAAAGTAGCTAGTTCTGACAAAATATGGCGTATTTTAGACATAGTCCCATAGAAAGTGGATGTGTGGGTGGGGGGAGGCGTGCTGTTTGATCCGTTACCACAGTCCTTACTAAAGCGCTACATGTTTTCCAATCTAAATCATTTGCATGATTCCTCGAAATACTATAACTTTAATTTCTGATAGTTTCTAGATACTTAAATTATGAGTTTGCGAAAGTTCCTTTCCTCCTCTTTTCGCAATGCACGTATAGTCACCTAACAAAAATGTTTTGGAATTTAGTAGATTTATCGTCAGGGTATACATTTTTTCAGATTCTGAAATGTTCTTCATATAGTATGAAATGTTTTGGTCAATGGAAAAGACTGACCTCTGATCTCTGTGTGACCTAGAGTGAGGCCACTCTGCAATAGTGGTGGTGTGATTGAACTTCCATTCTACATACTCCACAGGTCCTCCGTCTACTTTACAAGTCAGGTTTGTTCTCCGTGCGAGGTCTTCGCCTTCATCCACATGAAATTGGGTTTCAATGATATCCATTTTGATATCACATATCTCTGGAATTTCAAGAACAAAAATTGATATCAGTTAAACATTTAAGCATACATTTAAATAAATTGTTGAATATTGTTTATCAATTATTGATTTGAACTCGTGTTCACTTACATTTATTTATAACTTGGTATTTACAATGTTTTACTGTCATATCTTTACCAATTGAAACGATCTAACGATTTCCTCATGAATGTGAACAATGGCGTATGAATCTCAATAAATATAGTACGATTATTTCAACAGCTGGGGATTCTTACAGATATAAAAGTAAAATGAAAACTACATGAGGGTATGAACTTAAAGGCTTCACGCCAGCTTACTTTACATGTTAACTCTCTTTATGAAGTACGCCGGCGTACAGCTTACTTTACATGTTAACTCTCTGTATGAAGTACGCCGGCGTACAGCTTACTTTACATGTTAACTCTCTTTATGAAGTACGCCGGCGTACAGCTTACTTTACATGTTAACTCTCTTTATGAAGTACGCCGGCGTACAGCTTACTTTACATGTTAACTCTCTTTATGAAGTACGCCGGCGTACAGCTTACTTTACATGTTAACTCTCTTTATGAAGTACGCCGGCGTACAGCTTACTTTACATGTTAACTCTCTTTATGAAGTACGCCGGCGTACAGCTTACTTTACATGTTAACTCTCTTTATGAAGTACGCCGGCGTACAGCTTACTTTACATGTTAACTCTCTTTATGAAGTACGCCGGCGTACAGCTTACTTTACATGTTAACTCTCTTTATGAAGTACGCCGGCGTACAGCTTACTTTACATGTTAACTCTCTTTATGAAGTACGCCGGCGTACAGCTTACTTTACATGTTAACTCTCTTTATGAAGTACGCCGGCGTACAGCTTACTTTACATGTTAACTCTCTGTATGAAGTACGCCGGCGTACAGCTTACTTTACATGTTAACTCTCTGTATGAAGTACGCCGGCGTACAGCTTACTTTACATGTTAACTCTCTGTATGAAGTACGCCGGCGTACAGCGTCGCAGTTCATACCCTCACGTAGTTTTCAAATGTGAAATTTCTTTTTTTTTCTAAATGAAAAAATTTACTAGAACATGGGCGGAATGTAGAGCTCTAGAGTTTCATTTGTTAGCATCTTCACATTTCAAGTAAGGCACGAATAATACAATCAGATACAGGGGCGGATCCAGGAATTGCGGTTACGAGGGGTGCCACTTTATGAGGTAGGGGGTCAAATTCTAATTTGAGGTGAAAGTTATTCATTTGTCATAAAATAATTTCCAACTTCCAGATGAATTAGTATAATCACTATTGTCTCTGTCACAATGTTTGGGAAAAAATCTCACCACAGTTGAAAACATAGTCATAATATTTTTAAAAAACAATTTCTAACAAATTTTTAAAAAAGACTATTTCTAACATATATTTTTTAAAAAAAAACACTATTTCTAACATATCTTTTAAAACAATTTCTCACGCATGTTTGAAAAAAATCAAATCAATTTCTAATTCACATTTTAAAAAAACAAACAATTTCTATCTGTTGCTAATATGAAAATTCGGTTTAAACACCATTATTATATATAACAAGGTATCAAATATGATGTGTACATGTATTTGATGGGGAGAAACTACAAATATTTTTTTTAAAACAATAAAAAAAACCAGGGAAATTAAAGCCACATCTCAATATATTATTAACTTTTATAATCAATGTGTAGGCAAACATTACTCAACAATGTTACAATTTGATACTACATGTAATTTGCAAAACAAAAAAGAATGAAAATCTTAATATGAGTGTCAAACACAGCTCTTACTACACATGCTTTGGTATTCCTCTCGTCATTTAAGCTATGAATTTTGCTTAAAAACAATTTTATTTTTCCCTCCGGCATTTGAAAATTCTGCATTACCTAGAATGTTGACTTGGTATATTTTCAATATCTTCCCATCTAACAACTGACATCTGTAGCAGCCTTCATCTCTGTTAGCCGCAGACAGCAAAACAAACCCTTCTCCACTCGGACTCGATAAATCGAAATCTTCATCCTTGGACCAGTACGTATCACTCTAAATATAGAATATGGAGCCTTGAAATTGGCGGAAGCCAGAATGTTCAATAATTGCAAGAATCGTAATATAATCGATTTATTTTCAATTGATGGTGAGACATTTTTACTCGCAATAATTTGAGATAGCAGAAGTACCACATCTATGCTTTTTTATATTTATTACATTATTTTGAAAGATTTTTTTTAGATGTGGTATGTGTGTCCGTGCGGGATTTTTTAAAAACAGTTTATTACTTGCACGAAAATCCATTTTCTTTGGAAAGGTTTTAATGTCAAGATTATAGATAACATCTTCAAGATTTATGTTGAAACTCAAAATGAGACATGAATGCATTATATGTGGACGGCTAGTGAAACAGACAAAGAAAGAAAAATAGTTTTTAACATTTCAACTTCTTTGAATGAAATGGTAGAGATATTACCAAATAGAAACTATTTGCAGGCCATTCAAGATGAATTTAGTACATAGAATTCTATCATGTATTGAAATATTTTATCGAACCAAGTGCAGTCTCATCTTTGCTAGCCAAGGGTGACGCTCCACGATGTTTCTCGTGAAAAGAGAAACACCGTGTGGCGTTACCCTTGGCTAGCAAAGATGGTGCAGGGAAAAGAGTACCAATTCATTTCCCAAAGACCTCAATGTTAACCTTTGACCCTCTCACTAATTAACTATATCGATTTTAAACAAATGACCGCATACATTTCAAAGTTCATTCCAAGTGTTGATAAAAAATGACAAAAAATATATAGGGTCCCGTGCCTTTTATAGGCCATATTTGTACTTTTTTACAACACATAGCAATCTGCAGTAAATTACACACTTCATTTTAAGCACACTCCTACCATGGTAATTTCCTCAGTCATTTCTCGATTTTGTGCGATAATTTTTCATCCTGACAATTAATTTGAACCTTTATAATATTTCTTTCAATTCCAAATAATTTCACTCTTGATATTAGCCAATCACACAACACCTAGACTGACCCTTCCCCTACTTTAAAAAACAATGCTACGTGCCTGTACATCACAATATCGAGAAGGAATTGTTAAACTTAGAGTTTCGTGCAACTTGAGAGACTTTTGGTACTTTACAATTGAATTTTTTTAATGTCCAAACCCATTCTATTAATTAAAAAGAATCTAATTGAAATTCAAATATGAACACCGATGTCACTCTTGTAAGTTTCCACTATATTGTAAATACAATTTTTTTAAATAGTTGAAATTCATGAATGCTTGTAAGCTAACACTTAGTAATCAATGTTCTTTCCTCCTGTCGAATGACATTGTACATCGAAATAAGACCTGGACCTCTCTCTCTCTCTCTCTCTCTCTCTCTCTCTCTCTCTCTCTCTCGCATGTATGTACATGCAAAGTGACGGTAAATAATTGTCAATCCCGAAGAGACAACAAAGTTTGAAAGCTGCACTACATTCCCTCTTATATACATGTATATATGTTTTGTGTAATCAAATGTCTATTTTGGATTGTGCATGTCATACCCGTATCACCCCCAAAATGTATGTTATCGATGATTAATCTTGCTTGTATATAATTATCTATAAATATTGAATTGTGAATGCAATATATCCAAATAGATGCACTGTGTATATGCGCATACATGATCAGAAACTGCAAAAAACCTTGAGCGGTCAAGCATTGAATAAGGGAAAAATATTCGACTTTGATATTTCCCGATTCAACTGGAGACATCCTTATTGGCACGGGTTCAGTCACAGGCACTTGAAGTATGGACACTACTACTCACCTACCCCCCATCCCCCATCCCCCAACTTCTGATTTTTCTTTGCAGCGATAATATCTCCGAAATCTGTGGACTCCCTGTCTATCCCATCTGTAATCTTTTCCACACTTTTTGCAAGTTTCTACTGTTATTTTATCATACCGGTAGAACGCCAATTTCTAAAGCTTACAAAAAGCGTGAAACGATTACATAAATCGAAATTGGGATGGAATAGACAGGGAATTCACACATTTCGGAGAAATTATCACCGCAAAAAATTCAGAAAGGAGGGGGGTAGTTGTGTCCATACTTCAGATCCATGTGGGTTCAGTGTGTCGCAATCTGTATAATGGAATCACAACTGTCGAGATAAAAATGGAGTTTATGATTTTGTTTCGTAGATTTATCAGCAGAACGAGCATCTAACATTTTAAGAGTACACATTCATGTAAATAGCTGTCTGCATTTATGCGTTTTTTAGGTAAGCATGCTATGTGCATTACTTATGTGTATGTACTGTATTTTGCAAGCATTGAATGTGTTGTATGTATACGATGCTCTTTGTGTATTTCATTCTATCAGTATGCAATTGGCAAATAATTTCTTCGTGTTTATTTCATGTTATTTACATGATACAGTCGCTTTCATTTTGTCGTCTTTTCGCCTCGAAATAACGAAAAGACGACAAATGTTAAAAAGGGCACAGGCCAGACAATGTGGTAATTCATTTTGCATCTGTATCAATCTCGATCACTTGAAAGTTTATCATAACATAATGATGTAACCACACAACATAATGATGTTTGCACATAACATAATGATGTAACCACACAACATAATGATGTTTTCACATAACATAATGATGTGACCACATAACATAAAGAAGCATCAACATTATACAATTATTGCTGTTTTTGAGGTCAATACGATGATTTAGGCACCTGAGAAGTACAATATTCACCGAGCCCGAAGGGCGAGGTGAATATTGTACTTCGAAGGTGGCTAAATCATCGTATCAACCTCAAAAACAGCAATAATTGTTTTATTATATGATTAAATGATTAAAAAACCCTTCACGGTTGTTCTTTGATTGAATTGTAAGTTTCAACGACCTATTTTTGGTCCTATGTGGAAAAAATAATTCCTTATGTTCACCTGGAAGGTCACGTGCAGGTAAACATAACGTAGTATGATTTCTACATTGTTGGATCTCAGTCAATGAGAGAGCTAGGAATTATTCAATCATATAATAAAACGTATTGATGCAACCACATAACGTAAAGAAGTATCGACATAACGTAATTATGTAGCCACATAACATAAAGATATATCGACATAACGTAATGATGTTACCACATGATGTAATGATATAACCACCTAACGTAATGAAGTATTGACATAACGTAATGATGTAACCACATGATGTAATGATGTAACCACATAACGTAATGAAGTATTGACATAACGTAATGATGTTACCACATAACGTAATGATGTAACCACATAACATAAAGAGGTATCGACATAACGTAATGGTGTAACCACATAACATAATGATATAACCACATAACGTAATTGTGTAACCACATAACGAAATGATGTAACCACATAACATAAAGCGGTATCGACATAACGTAATGATGTAACCACATAACATAAAGAGGTATCGACATAACGTAATGATGTAACCACATAACATAATGATATAACCACATAACGTAATTGTGTAACCACATAACGAAATGATGTAACCACATAACATAAAGCGGTATCGACATAACGTAATGATGTTACCACATAACGTAATGATGTAACCACATAACATAATGATATAACCACATAACATAAAGAAATATCGACATAACATAATGATGTAACCACATAACGTAATGGTGTAACCACATAACATAAAGAGGTATCGACATAACGTAAGGCTGATTTACACTATAAGGCAGAAACGGCGTTCCATATCAGCTTCACGATCTTCTTTTACTTTCAAAAGCCAAACAACAAGGTTGGTCTATTAATTAGTATGCATTCTTTTTAATTAAACCCTTTATAACAAATAACCCATCTACCTCTCCCTCACAGGTATTTCTTTATATTTCAGCACTTCCCAGGAACAAAGTCACGTTGTACGTCTGTTGTGGTTCATAATTATGTGTGCAATCGAGAGGCAATGGTGATCACAGACCAGTGTATATTTTATATCTTAACAACATGTAGGCATTGACATTTGCACCTCCTAGGTTCCATGGCAGATACTTGACTGCTGTACCTACCACGGTCAAAATATTGCCTATTCTGAATTTGGTAAATTGAGCGAACTTTGAACTTGTGTGATCTTTGAACTTCTAATAATTTTTGATTTTGCGTTGATTAGGGGGGTCTGCCCTTTGTCATATTTGGTGCCCCATTTCCTGTTTAACAGCCGTCCCCAATTTTTGGCATATACAAACAAATAAACCTCATGAATCTTATATGCGCTTTGTTATGCATTTTTCAAAGATAATGAACACACGGCAACTAAATTTAAATACGAATCCCTCAAATTTAAAAATTTAAAAAGTTTAATGAAAACTTTCGTGTGAGTAAAATTAAATATAACCCGAAATAATTTTTACGTTGTATCATAATCAATGATATGGCTTCGTGGAAAACGCATACATATTATCCCGTCTCCTTTGTTTATACATGTATATACACCATAATACAACTTCATACGATTATCACCCGATATAAGAAGGTCAATAGTTGTTTTCGTATTTGGCCAATTCGTTAAACAGAAACACATCTGACTCAAGTGACAACAAAGAAAAGGGACTTCCCATTTTCTAAATAAGAGTACACGACAGAGGGAAGTCATGTCTGACTGTTGTCTAAATTAAGATGGAAATAAATCCTGTTTCTATATTGAGTTCAACTACGGCGGCAAATTTTTACAAACTGTTGTCAATGATGTGCTCATTAAAGATGAACCGTATGACAAAATAGACGAAGTTTTGGAATCTATAGATGATGAACTAAAAAACAATAACCCTTTTGAATGTTCGTCGATTTCACACAAAAAGATAAATTCTAACAGAAATGCCCCTTTTTCAAATCTGCGAGGTAGATTATTGCTGGGATATCCTGCTATAACATTTTAGGTGATATCATGCTCGAAATCAGCTTTAAAAGTTAGAATACGAACCAGAAGACTATGGGCCATTTTGTTCACCTGAGCAGTGTATGTTTCTTCTTGATGATTAATGTATATATCAAAACTAATTTCAAAATCAAAACTTCGACAATCTATTTGTATTTCACTGGAAACAAACCTGATTCTGTACAATATCGAATGTTTTACACATGAATTTGACAACGAGGACATTAAATCATTTATTCTAATAGGTCCAAAATACAGAGAAACTCGGTATTTCAAAAGGCGACAGAACTTCATCTCTATTATGAATTCTGTCGAAGATTATGCCAGACGATGGGCTAAATATGAAAGAGAACTTGATACATTGTCAGAATGGCTTAACAGTACAAGAGGAATATTAAAATCCCGCATTAGACATATTAAAAGAAAAGACGTACCATCTATCCTTCTGTGTTTAGTAAACCAGAAGTGATAAAAGAATTATTTAGGTTACATGAGGAATATGATTTTGTTCCAGCTGATAAAGCTTATGACAACATTGTCTTTGTTTGTAATGCTCATTATTACAACTGTATTTTAAAACGAACTTGGGATTAATTCCACTTTTGGTATTTATACTTACGAGATCTTCCAACTGCTCTTTCAAAAGATGAAATTCTTTAAAACCATGCTTCAGTTTTAGACACATATTATATCCCAGTCAAAGGGTCGAATGACTATGAGTTACGTACCTATATTGGATTCCTAAACTACATAAAAACCTTTATAAACAAAGATACATTGCTGGATCCAGGAAGTGCTCTACCAAGTCCCTATCTTTGCTCCTCACGAAAATATTAAAAGCTGTGAAGGAGATATTTCAAATTTACTGTGCGACTACATATGCCAGAAGTGATGTAAGTCAAATGTGGATTTAAAAAAATTCTAAAGGACTTTTAGTAACCTTGAAATCGCAAAACTTTTCTCAAATCAACATCAAAACGTATGACCTTTCAACAATTTATACGACCATTCCTCAAGATAAATTAAAGACTATACTTTTTGGTATCATAGAGACATACTTCTTCAATAAAAATGAAAAACTGAAATATTCATATCTAGTGATCAGTCACCCAAAAAATTATTTTGTTAAACACCACTCTGTTTCCAAGCACAAGAACTCTGAAGTTGAAATAAAAAGTATGCTAGTGTTCCTCATTGACAATATCTTCGGAGTCTTTGGTGATCAGGTCACCCAACAGTCTGTTGGAATTCCCATGGGCGCGAATTATGCTTCTTTGTTAACTGGCCTGTTTTTATATTCATATGAAGCAGAATTTATTCAAAAATTTCTATGTGAGAAGAAAAAATCTCTTGCTGTGGCCTTCAATTCGACATTTAGACATATCGACCACGTTTTATCTATTAAAAATAATAACTTTCATTCATAATGTCGATTTGATATATCCCCGTGAACTCGAAATACAAGACAGCACAGAGTCGTCCACTTCTGCTTCATACTTAGATATTTTATTGAAAATAGATAGTAAAGGAAAACTAACAACTCAACTTTATGACAAACGGGATGATTTCAGCTTCTTCGTCGTCAACTTTCCATATTCTTGTAGCAATATTCCATTATCACCTGCATATGGTGTTTATGTCTCTCAACTTATTCGATACGCAAGAGCTTGTTCTGCGTATGGTCAGTTTCTAAATCGAGGCAAGCTACTGACAAACAAGTTCATGGTACAGGGGTTTCAAGAGGCTCGTTTAAAGTTAGCATTTCGCAAATTCTATGGTCGTTATAGCGATCTAGTTTGCCAATACAACCTATGATTGGATAACTCCGTTTACCTGATCAAGAGATATGGCTCACGGTGGGTGAGACCGGTCGACAGGGGATGCTTACTCCTACTAGGCGCCTGATCCCACCTCTGGTGTGTTCAGGGGTCCGTGTTTGCCCAACTATCTATTTTATATTGCTTGTGGAGTTATGAGATCGATCACTGTTCGTTATCTTCACCTTTCACAAAATTGATTTATATCCTTGTTAATACAATATATTACACAGAAATGATTCAAGGACTGTTCCTCTATATTACTAAACAAAATTCTAACCATAGTTGATCCCGATGCATTTCTTATCTAAGTTTGTCTGGGAGGATGAAACTGCACGAGAGAGTTACACAGTACTCGTGGTATTTGTTCAATTTCAATTAGTTCAATGCAATTTTGCCAAAATGTAAACAAATGTGACTTCTATATAGATATCTATCGTTCCACTGATAGCGTGTCACTTCGCTTGATTGAGCACGCAAATTTCACTCACTAGTTGCAATAAAAGTGAGTTTCGATGACCACGTCATGCTATTCTTTTGATGCAATTCGTCACCGAGAACAACGGTAAAATCCGTTTCAACGAAATCTATGATAAGCCATGCCCAAAACGCCAATCGCTTGCTCGATTGAAATCTATGTCAAGCCACACCGCTCGATCAAGTGAAACGATACGCTGTTATTGGAACGTTAGTATTTCCTAAGTATTATTTCTGGTGTTAATGATACAAGACTGTACTGTAACTACCGTTAAAGCATTGCGACAAGGGGCTAAAGGTTAGCATAAGTTTTATGTCTAGTTTAGGTTTTAGATTAGTGTAGGAATATGACAGATTAAGGAGGTAAGCTACATCGTCATAATGGCCGACTTTCTTTTAAAATATGGCTGGAAATATAAACATCAGCAATATTTGTCTATTCCTTATAGATTTAATTGAGTAGATTAGTAGGTTCGCGTGTCGACTGCTGAACTGTAGATCTCGGGTTCGAGTCCAACAGAGGTTTTCAATTTTTTCCCCAGATTACTTTCTACTAAAACTGCATTTTTTGACTAAATAAAGTAAGTCTGAAAGTTTTCAATTTCAAAATAGTGTTGTTTTGTGTTATCACGAAAGATTCGTCTACTACATGTATGTTTAAATAGAAGCTTCATCCTGTGAATCGATTAATAACTGAAAGGATTTGGCATCTCCATTTCTTATGTAATTATTCCCTGAACTAATTTTCAAACAAGTGGTCTACTTTATATTTCGAATAATGAAAGCACGAAGAGTTAAATGCATCTCCTTGACATTATTTACCGTTAATACCCAGCGTGTGTTATTGAAAGGTTAACGACACTAAAGTACATTTCAAATCATTATATTAAGATATTTTGTTTGAATTGCCCTTGGACTTTGGTTAGGCATAATAAAAGTCTAAGTCAAACATGTAAGAACAGCTGCGAGGTCACGAAGGGCGCTAGAATTGGAGCGATCGGAAATCAAAGTCTGAGTATTACGTCACAGTCCATCGTCTTATCACATAGCGATCTCAAGAATGATAAAGCCTCTTAACATTTTAAAAAATAAATTACAACACTTCTGTTTTAGTTGTTGTCCTTTTTTTTTTTTTTTTTTTTTTTTTTTTCTTTTTTTTTTTACAGATATGCGAAGTTTGATCTTGTAGATGAAATTGTTGAACGTTCGGTTTAGGGTACAAACATTACAATCATTTTGAATTTCAGTTAAAAATCAGTGCAAGTTTCCCTTGCTTCCTGACTAATATCAACATCTTATAGAGAGTGGGTGTGGAAAACAAAGGAAACAACTGGATTCAGGTCGTGGGATGAAGACGCCAGGAAAGTTTAAGCCTGTACAATATAAAGATGAAATATCCACGACCCGATTCTCCACATGGAGAGACAGATCTGATGATGATGTTGGTGATGAACTTTGAACTCTTATTTACTTCTGCTGAACATCAATGAATGCTCATATCTTAATATCTAATGACATTTCAATTCAAAGTTAATCAGCTTTATCCCACTTCTATCTCGATTACAAGACGCAATACTTAACCTACTTTCATGTTCATATTTCATGTTATCCACAAACTACGGAGGTATGTTGGTAAGTACAGGTTTTGACCTTGATATATATATATATATATATGTGTGTGTGTGTGTGTGTGTGTGTGTGTGTGTGTGTGTGTGTGTAAAAATCAAGAGATTTTCTTGTCTTCCAACCATTGTTTCATCAAGTGAAATGAAAAATTATTGGATGATGTTTCTCTTGACGCACAGACTAGTCTATTTCGCTGGTGCATCAAAATTGGTACCGTATAAGTTTTGCATGCAATACACAGATTTAAAAAAAATATTGGATGTGATTTTTTTCCCGAATCGTTGTTCGTGATTTGCTCCATTCGCAGGGCTCGGGAATAGAAACACAACTCGCTAAATAAACATGGGTTTATCCTATATAAATGTTTATATGACTGTAAGACTGGCCCTGACGAACATAAGAAATTAAGAGAGGAAAAACATACCTCAGAAGTACATGACAATGTTCTTCTCTCGCCACATTTTAAATCAACTAGTTCTGGTATCACCATGCATTCTGAAAAAAAAAACCAACAGAAAAGGAGAATATGATATGGAAAAGAAGCATGAATATACCTCGTGAACGAAATATCCATTTTTATTTTTTTTTGTAATAGAAATTAGATTAGTTTACTGCTTTATCTTCGTTGTTCTATTAACGAAATGTCAATCACAATTAATGTTATCAATATGAATTAAACAAAAAACACAAAACCTAATTGAATAACATTAATATCAAGTATGAATTTACCTCGCAATGGACCAAGGATACTCAAAATAGCGAGCGTCAATATTGTATACATGACCATTTCGCCGGAGCTCTCATACTACGATTTGTTTTCTGCAATTATGTTTTTATATGCGCGGCTGTGCCACTGCGCCGTAAAACATTAGATTCAATCATTGTAAGCTGCCATTAATCATCGAATTCGTTCAGCCTTATCTAGAGCACACCTAATCAAACTTTTTTAAAAATCCAGTAAAATGGGATTACAACTATCGTAACTCTCCCCTGGATCTTTGTATACATGAGTAACCATACTATTTAATATATTGGAAAATCCCGTATATAAATAGCAACTGGGGTGTTTATATTTGGACAACATCGCTCGCCTGATTATAAGAAAATTGGTTTTGATTTATAAATCCCATTATCGCTCGCCTGATTATAGGAAATTTGTTTTTGATTTATAAATTCCATAATGTATTGAACATTGTCAACTAGATTCTTTCGCTGATGATGGAACATTCTACCACTATTATACAGAGATCAAAGAAATGTCGAGTCCATTATTCTCCAATATACACCGATTAATCAACAGATTATTAGAACAGTAATGCATATTAAACTCACACAAGAAAAAATGAAAATGCAATGATTATTGAGACGACCATCTCGATTTCATTTTTCCCACTTGATTAGCCATTATGTATTGCCTTAAAATAGTTGTTAGATTTATCATTGGCTATCTCAGGGGCGGATCCAGGAATTGTGGTTACGGAGGGTCGCCACTTTATGAGGTATGGCTCCAGGGCGAAGCTTTTTAAATTTGTGGGACTGAATATTAAGAGCAGATCAGACAAATCTATCGCATTAATATAATTGGTCAAAAAAGCAGGAACATGGACTTTATGAACTTCATTCATTCATTCATTTTATTCGCTCAAACCACAATGGAAATGGTACTTGAGGTACAATACAGAAATTTCATGTATCAATACAAGTAACTTCAGAGGAATGTATATATGTATGCAAATAAACAAAGTGAAATATATACATAAATATGTACAAACGTTTGAAGTTATGTGTTAGGAGAACAGACTAATTCGTATAATTCCGATATGCCACATAGGAGAAAAGCTCACAAACTATTTTTCTCTTTCCACCTCTCAGATCCACTATAACTTTCAAGAAAACAATTGGATCCCCCTGTCCCTACAATATGCACATCTGCAAAAGACATTGAAGTATTGTACAAAATGTCAAGTCTATCGGATAAGCAATATAGGAGGGAAAGCATCCACAGGCTATTTTAGCATCCTCCACCCCTCTTAGATCCAATATAACTTTTATGAAAATAATTGGATTCTCCCGTCCCACCATAGTTGCAATAAGGTGGCAGGGGACAGTTTCTTTGGTTTTGAAACATGTGGAAAGGGGGTATACACCAAAGTCAGATTATGATAGACTAATGAAAAATCATATTTCCCTTTTATGTCAATACTTGTATTTCATATTAGTGTAGTTAATAAATTATGACCCTAAATTACATGTAATCTATAAATACTGGTGGTGGTGCACAAAACATGCTCTGAGCAGGTTCCCCTTTTTTGCTTTGATTTTCCCTCATTTGGGCTAATCCGCACCACCCCCACACCATCACAGTACCAAACATGGGGATTTAGACACTGTGAACAATCAAGAACCCTATCTGTCCTTCTCAAAAATCTACCTCTCATATGGGGCCATCCACCTTCCCTCACAGCTACAGACCTTTTGCTAGACCCTGCATGTTTTCACCGGAATTTCTTCAGCAACTGACCACGTGTCTTAGTTTCGTATTTGCACCCATCTATATGCTAGGAATCATGGTGACACCTACATGTTGTATATCAACATTTTTACTAAGCACTCAGCTACATTTGACATGAATCCTAAAATTATTGTATACATTTTTACACATGTAATATCACTTCAAATACGGGGTAATTCCATTTTTTGAAAAAGTTGAACGGGCCTATAGTGCAAAACTGTCCCCTGCTACCTAATGTAGCCCTATCCGATTTTTTTATTCTGACGTTTTCGGGATAGGCTACAATATTCCATAGGATCTCCGTAATGGTGCAAAATAATTTTATGAATAACCGATAATAAGCTCCGTGTATTAGTCCCAAATCCAAAAGGAGTACCTACTTTGTGCTTTAGTATGTCTAATAAAGGTGTTTTTCATAAAACATCATGTACAGCATGCAAAATTCTTCGTCTGCTCCGCCATGCTTGTTATCGCGAGATCTCGTAGGTGGATCTACTAAAAAAAAACCTTAACATTGACAATCTGCGCGAAAATGTAGTTACTCGAGCTGCTCTGCCAAAGAAAGGAAACCCATATGGTTGCAGAAAGAATTTACACTTTGCTGTTCGTTTATTATCTTGATATTAAATCTAGACCTTTTTAATACCGGTGAAATAGCTTTCTCCTCCGTACTTGTCCATTCCTGTAAATATTACCTTATATTGCATTATGCAAATAACGAGACAATCGGAAGGTGAAACTTCAGTACATCAAACATGGCGCACAATTATGAATCGAGAAATTGGAATATATCGAAATCGTTGAAAACGGTAGAATAGAGTCTCACAAATTGTAAGTTGCAGGTTGTAATATATAATGACTAATAAACATAGAATCTCATTTTATTTACGTAAAGAAAGTCAGCAAATGTTTAGAATGATCGAAAATGTTGCGGGAGCACATAGAACTTTCCTTGCTCCTTGTAACTATGAATTAATGCAAATTAGGTGACCTATGACGTCGCAACATTGAATCGGGCCGTATATTGATACGACCCTATCAGGTATGCGCATTTCTATTTTCAGACGGGATTTTCCCTTTGCACATGCGCATTGATCAGAAATTGAGAGAATATAAATAAGCGCTTCGTTGGGAAAAAAATTATAGAAATTGATCAAGAAATTAATTTTTAATGAATTTTTTAAAATTTTCGACTGGTTGTGATTAAAGAGATTGTTATACTCCCAACTCGGTGATTAAACTAATAATTGTTATGAGGATATTTTGATTTGAATCTTCGATTTTTGTAAGTAGCTTGAATTTCCTCTGACGATTAAGTTGCAGTAAGTCCGATTCAGAGTTTTTTCCTCATTTTCTGGGTAAATCATATTTCCTTACAGCAAATTTTGAGAGAAATGCTACTTACGGTTGATTGTTTTCATTATTAAACGTATTTTTTCGTTAGATTTTTAAATTTTTCTCGGCTTTTGAAATGATATTTCAAAGAGAATTTGATTCAAATATGCATTCTTATAGTTTTCAAGTTTAGGGAACACACTTGATTTTAGTTCCCATTTCTATACAAACCTCCATAAAATAAAAGAAAATCATCAGTTATCTTCGTCAAGATTCAATAATGACTTGTTCTGGCAGATGGGACAGTGCCTGTCTGAACTGTATAACTTATTGCCCCTACACCACAGTCAACGATGTTTATTGTCCACTTGCTTTCATTTATATCAAAATTTAAAAATCATCTGATGTGCTAAGCTAAGGGTGTTTTATCCAGCCCTCTCCATACAATATTTTGTACAAAGACTACAAGCTCTTGACTGAAGAGGGGGAAATTCTAATCCTGAAGAGATTATTTTGCCAATGGCATGTATTGAGACATCAGATTCCGTAACAAGGAAATCAAAATTTGCTGTAAGGTCAAAATGATTCTTTCATTCATTTGGCACCTAGCGCCCCCCACTGAGCATGTAACTAGATTACTTCACCGTCTGATAATTCTTCTATTTATAATTTCATATATGAATTTTCTTCTTGAGGTGGATAATTAATTTTTTTCATTTCCAACTCTACTTTGCGCCGTGTACGTAGCCTTACTAGACTCAGTTCAGGGAAGGTAGAAATCGCCAAGACATCGTTTACTGAAAATTTACATACACGTGCTTCCGCTTCTAAAAATACACCGGATGCTGATATTTTCTTACCTATTTACGTATGGCGCATGCCCCAAAACACGCATATTAAGTACATCCGGTAGGAACATGATTAGTTCAAGGAAAGTTCTATGTGGGGAGTGTATCACTCCCGCATTTGCACCGTTACGGAGATCCTATGGAGTTGTAGCCCCCCCCCCCCCCCCCCCCCCAAAAATCGGAGAGGGCTACATTATTGCAGCTAGTCTCACCAATATGCACATCTACAAATGGCAATAATGCATTGTACAAAGTTTCAAGTCTATCCGATAAGTATGGTGTCCGAATAGGGCCATTTGCAAAAGCGTGACTGCGCGTTAGTCACAACACCCCGTCACGCCAACAAGCAACGAGCTTTCGCACTCTCACGTCAACAAGCAACGCGCCTTAGCACAGACAAGCAATGCGCCTTCGCGCTCTCACACCAACAAGCAACACGGCACGAAGGCGCGTTGCTTGTTGGCGTGACGGCGCGAAGGTGTGTTGCTTGTTGGCGTGAGAGCGCGTTGCTTGTTGGCGTGATGGCGCGAAGGCGGGTTGCTTGTTGGCGTGAGAGCGCAAAGGCCCGTTCCTGTTGGCGTGAGAGCGCGAAGGTGCGTTGGTTGTTGGCGTGACGGCGTATTGTGACTAACGCACAGTTACGCTTTTGCAAATGGCCCTATTCGAACGCCATAGATAAGCCATATAGGAGGAGAAGCGTTCACAAGAATTTGTGACAGACAGACGGACAGAAAGTACAAAAATTATATGCCTCCTCCTGTAAGAAGGGAGACATAATTGTCATTATCTAATAAGTCATTGCCCTCATTATCTATAAGATCATCGCCCAAAAGTACGTACGTAGAAAAATTATTGAGCGCAAACGATGTGCTTCTTCTAATGACCACATGTACAACTATATATTTAAATTAATTCATTACATCATTGTAATGACATGATATTGTTAGAATCCTATATCAATTAAACATATGTATAAGATTTCCGATGGTTTGTGGCTGAATAGGACTATTATCCAACGAGTTGTGTATTTTCTATTCCCGAGCCTTGGCGAAGGGATAGAAAACACACAGCGAGTTGGATAATGGTTATATCCAGCCACAAACCACGGGGGATTCTTTTTATCACATATTTTATCCTAACAGACCTTTCCATAATTCTGTAAAATGTTTACCTCAACCCAAAATGCATCACGCCACTACAAATAATTCGTTGGGAAATATGAATAAAAATGAATATTGACTGTCACAATGTTTAATTCATAAAAGACCAATTCTTAAATGAGGAAAAAAATATTTGAAACATTTTACTTTGAAGTTGTGTGATTGTTCATGAATATGTAACGTTTTCATATGAATGAAAATATTTCAAGAGGGACGTTAAACAAAATGTACAATCAATCAATCATGAATATGTCAGTCACCCGAATCTGTGTCATAGATGGCGCGCGGTCTTTATTTGGATTTGGTGTGAGAATGTTACGTCAATGTTGACGATAAATATTCCACCAGGTGGAATTCTTGTGTTGCCTGTGACGTGGAAGTCGTAGACCTTTCATTGTTAGATCTTACATCTGTATTTGTGATGGAATCGGTTTGTGTGCAGTTGATCATGAATGCACAGGCACCTGAAGTGTGGATAGCTTGTATAGATTGAAAAATAAACTTGATTTTTCGCATTTGAGAAGCAGTAGACGATGTTTGACGGTTGATTATAGCCAATGAATGGACTTTATTTCCATTCCACCATGACGATGCGAGAGGTAAGATCTTGACAGAGTTGCTTCTAAACAGTAGGGGTCTAATTATCATATCATATCGAACTTTTCTCAACAATTTTCAACCGATGCAGCTGGTAAAAAAGAAACCCAAGATGGCGACGTGATATACCTTATGAATATTATGTTTACAGGAAGACAATTTTTTTTATTATATACATGTATATTTAAAATGCCGAGTGCCTGTGGATGGAACTCATTTTATTGAAAACTTCATTAATATGATTTCCTCATATCTTATTTTACAAGTTCATATAACATTTCTAACGTGAGTACATTTTCTTTTTCACTGCCTTCTTTACCCCCATATAAACTCACCATTTCCCAAGACTTGTTCGTGTCTGTTTGTCTACACAGCTGGACACGCCTGTACATAGGACCGGTTTTCTCATCAAATACACTCGACATTGACATGTATCTATCAATACGTTACATATATTGTTCTTCAGTTCACTCAATAGCTTCAAATGGTGTTTTTAAATCATGACATACCTTTTTCTTTTGTCCCTTCAATTGGAATATTCTAATTTATACTATATGTTTGCTCCCGAGCCGAGGACCATGTACACAGACTTTCACGCATTGACAGTAGCGGTATGTACCTTTTCGGTTATTGCTGAAAATATTCCTGTTTTTTCTATTTCGATCTTTAAATCTCCATTTCTGTCATGGTTTCAACTTTAATTTCATACTATTTGAGAATGTTAGCATATTGTTACTGGTGTATTTACGTGTAAAACCTCAAACCCCATCCTGGTTCAAAGGTTAATGATTGAACAAATCTATCTGATTCATATACATGTACAGGGGTTCGTGCAAGTTTTGGATTTTCTGGCCCAGTGGTTGAGAAGTACATGTATTTTGTTAAAATCCTCACCCTCCTTTCCGTATTTCTAATTGTCTTTCCATTCATGAGTGCATGTCTTCTCGTTTGATTAGACTTTATTTTTAAACCTAGGCTGCTTCTTATGAAGATAGTTGAAATTGACAATATGTTCTTGAGATAAATTAGTCCAGCCATGACTAATTGATTATATTTACTAATCGATCACTCATCAATCAAACTCCCCAAACAGTTCGATCGATTACATTTCGATCGATTACCTGTAAAATCAAAGAACAATAACACTTTTTCTCAATGAAACTACTGATAATTTACACTTAGTAAGGTAACAATGACAAAACATATCTAAAAGACTCAGATATATAACCTAAATACAATGTCAATGTTGTAAAAGTCTATAAACTCCAGATATACAATCTAAAGTCACACTACATGTGACATTTACAATGTTTCTAATCATATATAATTTATTTCGAATTTCAAAAATCTCGGCTTGAGCATCACTGAAGAGATATTATTTGTCGAAATGCGCACCTGGTGCATCAAAATTGGTGCCATATAAGTTTTACATTATGACCCCTGGGTCGAGACCTCTACTGGTAGACTCTTTTAGTCCCCGAGGGTCTCTACAGCCCATTAGTACTCCGTTACTAGCTTGAAAATACGGATGTATATTTAATTGCTGGGATAAAATTTAGAAATTCATTTCAAAATTAAGGATTATTCCCCTCATGCATAGCTCTGATCCTTGGACGATTTTGGCTCCAGGTTTTGGCACTTTAGTTTTCCTTTTAGCTCTTGCAAATTTATTGTTATTTCGAATTTCCAAAATTTCGGCTTGAGCATCACTGAAGATACATTATTTGTTGAAATGCGCATCTGGTGCATCAAAATTTTACATGTAAAAGATAGGTAATCAACGAGTAATCGATCGAAATGTAATCGATCAAACTCTTAGGGAGTTTGATCGATAAGTAAATGTAATCAATCAATAAGTGTTCGATGACTATCGAGTAGCGATCGATTACTAATCTGATCGATTAGTCATGTCTGGATATATGTATGGTTTACACCAAACAGACAGGCGCCGAACAAAATCTCAACCGATCTAAGGTGAGCTACGTGTACAGCTCTTATCTCTCCAAAAACGTGTTTTCAAAGCCTTTTGACGCATTAACAGAAGTATATCTAAAATCCAGACAAAACCATCAAATGATGAAGCATGACTAACTACAAAAACTATATCCATTTTCACAACGTCTGGGCACTTTCTAGAATATCAATTGAGTAATTTATCAATTTCCTCACCACTTCAGATACATTTTGAAAGTACTATCGTAAAAAGAATCATGGTACCGTTTCAGAATGAAAATAGTGAGTGCGAGTTTTTTTTTTAAAATACACGATTCAGCCTACATGCCAATGACCCTTCCATGGAAGACTGGCAGGCGCATACACTTATGATAAACTTATCAGAGAAGAAAAGAAAAACATTGTTAGAATACACACGTTGATCAGCCATAAGATGCATGTTGAAATGAAACGTGTATATTCATGTAGCAAGAAAAACTCGATGTAGAAAACTCTGTCAATGATTTCCACTGTGACATTTGTACTGAAATGTCCTTACTTTCTCCATCAGTGCCCTCGTCCGAAAATAAAAATTTTCTTGACTAATTGGTAATAAAACACAAAAAGGTTGGTAGGTTGGTTGCGTTCGTTACAAGATCGCTTTTAATGAACAAATCAACGAACTGAAAATCACACAAAAACTGAATTCAAAACTGACAAAGGGTTGGGTGGGAGGGAAGGCTAAGACACAGTAATACACGGACTTCTTTTGTAACTTGTAACGAACTTCGCACTGCCCGAAAACTGACCAGGGCTAGTATATATACTGAGCGCGAAAGCGCTCGTGCATGGGCTAAGAAGCCCGCGAAATGTATTTACGGAAAGTAACGAAAAATGACGAATTGTAAAACGTAAAGAAATAAATTTACTTTAGCGAATAGTGTAAGAGGTATGTTAAAGGTGTATTATTGGGGGAAAACCTTTATTAATTACCGGCTAAACTTCTCCATCAAATTCTCAGATCGGTTAATTAAGTGTAAGAGAATTCAAAGAGTTGTGTAATTTAGGGAAATATTTTCTTGTGTCTTTGATTTACGTAATGATATTCTTACATAACATTCTCTATAATATGCACCATGCCATACAATGGTTTACCTGTACTTTTATTGCATACATGTACAGTACAGCCATCGCGGTTCCCTTATTTCCCGCGTCCCCGCGACGGGAAGTTAATCCTTTCCGCATTACACCGTCGTGGTTTTTCATAGCGGGGCTTCGCGGGACCACGTTTACACCGCGGCGGGTGTGAGTTACAAATGTACCTGTATTTACACTGTTGATAGTTGATGACGCTTACTTCTTATTAATGCATGTAGAATGAATTAAATAGTAGAATTTAAATTGTATATGTTTGTGAATTAATTGTCGCAATTTTTTAGAACATATATGTACGGTAGTTAGCCGAATAATTCACAACTTAATAAAACTTTTTTTCCTGCGAGTTGCGTGTGCTGAAATTTAATAAATCGGGAATCAGCAGTAAGTTAAAAGTTGATATTTGTGGAAACATTTTTTCCATAAGAAATTGATAAAAAAAATGTTTTACCTTTTATTTATGCCAATCATTATTTACAGTGTCGAGTTTTCAAGTAAGCATGCTGCAGGGATCAAACATGCAAGTTCCACGTGTATGGACACCTGTCTTTCCTTTACCTGTACATACATTTCATGAATTTCAAAATTATATAAAATAATTAATTGTATGAGTTCTACGGGGGATAAAATCAAATTAACGATTTCACCAGTAAGAAAAGAATAAAATCCTGATTTAAAAAGAAAAACTCATTTAATCCACCCGTATTTATTTTGATACGTTCATGCTCTACATGTACTTCGTTCTCTGCTTTGTACGACGTACGTTTCTCTGGTAGTTTTAAGCGTTGTTTTGTGATTGCGTAAATACAAAAGTTTGACCATTTGACACAGTTGTCCCTTCGACTCTTTGTAAATTCTGTCCCTGAAACATGGCCAGCACAGATAGGATAATATCTCTCTCCGGATCCAGGAATTGAAAGGGGGGAGTGGGGGTGGACAACTTCATGCGAACCTCCGGATTTTACAGCTGTAAAGTGTGGTAAGGGGGCGGGACGGAGGAGATGACTTTAGTTTACAATTGTCTAAGATTCTTGACAAGCACAAGTAATATTTTAAAATTGTGCAGAGAGTGAGTGCAACTCATAAAACTTAAAAAGAATTTGTCCAAACATTGATTTCGTATTTGTATTAATACATTTTAGTTGTATAATTCATTCTCTCCGTTGACAAACGCACATTTTGGTGGTAAATGTATTTCAAGTCAATGTGAAGATCACCCTTGTTCCTTTATGGTTGCGTAATGCTTCCTATCAAGCCGCGCGCCCGAGTTTTCAAATACACAGACTTGATTCGATAAAGTCAGTAATGTTAAATAGTGTTCTCTCTCTCTCTCTCTCTCTCTCTCTCTCTCTCATTTTATAAAGAGTTTGCTGATGCAAATCTTTAATCCTTTTCCTGCTTTAATATTTGTTTTATACAGCCACCAATATGTGATAGATACTGCCAGGGATAATGAAGTTTTGTTGTTTTACGGGTAAAGCGTGCGCCGATTGATGATAGGTATGGAAAGCCATAGGGGACCCCCAGGTCATGTTCTATATATTTCATTGTAATTCAATCCTGACCGGTCATGATTACAATCCTGGCCAAGTCAGGATTTAAAACCTGACGTGACCATGATTTTCAATCCTGACCATCCAATCTTGACCGGTCAGGTCATGATTATAACATGGCCACCCAAACCTGGTCGGTCATGATTTCAAACATAACCAAGCCAGGATTGTATGGAAAGCCATAGGGGACCCCCAGGTCATGTTCTATATATTTCATTGTAATTCAATCCTGACCGGTCATGATTAAAGCCATAGGGGACCCCCAAGTCATGTTCTATATATCTCATTGTAATTCAATCCTGACCGGTCATGATTACAATCCTGGCCAAGTCAGGATTTCAAACCTGACCTGGCCATGATTTTCAATCCTGACCATCCAATCTTGACCGGTCAGGTCATGATTATAACATGGCCACCCAAACCTGGTCGGTCATGATTTCAAACATAACCAAGCCAGGATTGATAACCTGGCCATCCAATCCTGGTCATGATTATCAATCCTGGCCAAGTCAGGATGACCTGACCATTCAATCCTGGTCGGTCATGATTTCAAACATGGCCAAGTCAGGATTGATAACCTGGTCGGTCATGATTTTCAATCCTGACAAAGTCAGGATTGCATTGCGCCAGGATATATGACTTCCAAACGCAGTCAAGATTTCTCAAGCGTCGCCAAGATTGCCCTGGCCAAGTTGCATGTTCGAATGATTCAAACAAACAAAAAACGCTGTCAAGATTTCCCAAGCGTCGCCAAGATTTATTACCCAAGATTTTCGCTGATGAAGATTTATGAGGCCAAGATTTTCAAGGACTTAGATTACATCATTCTATCTGCACATGCTGCATGCCGCTGAAGACTCAGAAGTTATTGTGATAACAAGGTGGGTGGTTTGTGTTTTTCTTTCAGTTATATAGATCAAGTCATTATGTTTCTACATCGCTTTCGCCTTAAATGTATTTAATTAATCATTACGCTACTCTCTATAATTAATGTATGTGTGCCTATCGAGGAAATTCGAGTCAAAACCAAATTCGCTCATCTCATATTTTATATGTTGACAGTGCTACCGTTTGAGCGAGCGCAGCTTCTTGTATGTACATATTTTGTAATGTTCATCCTTTGATCAGGTTCAATTTAAACAATATCTATTTGCCAAATACTCATGACATGAATTTTCTCTCGGGGTTTTATATAAAAAAATCATTAAAACATGTATGTACATGAATGTGACTGAAATATTTTTATGCTGTATATACATTTTATTTCTACTGCCTTCACTATGACTTGCTTAACCTTTGATGCACGACACTCCTCTGGACTGTATGCTCTCAGCAGTCTACTGCCACTATACGTATTTCTTTTTTTTTTATTCTCAATCTTTTCAAGTTACGAATTGTATGATAAAAATGCCCAAACCTTTCAAGTTTGTAAAATTGGGTTTAAACAGCACTGCCTTTGAATATAAAATGCATTTCAATATAATGATAATTTAACCCCCCCCCCCCCACCACCACCACCACCACCACCATGCGCACCTATCTGATTTTTAAAAAATATGAAATTCATATGATAATCTCCTTGTAGCAATGGTATGTTCCAAAAGAGAAAATTAGAACAATATTAATTTATAATGAAGCAATCTTCTTAGGGTTTTTGTTACTGATCCCTGCTTCACACCAAAGCACGTAGCGGGAAAAACTATACAGAATAAAATTATTTCTAATAATCCTTAAGCGGTAAAGAAATTGATAATTTACAATCATTTATTACATTTAACTTTATAAGCTTTCATCAAAAATAAATAAAAACCTCATACATGTATAGACATATAATTTACCCATCAATGCAGCCACTGATGTGTATTCCAAAGGGACTCAACTTGTCATACTGGTCTAGAAAATAATGAAGGTCCTGAATGCAACAATATTAATATGATACAAAATATTTGTCAGACGAGTCAGATTGCATGCTCAATCTTAATTTTGATACTTGTATATATATTTGATAAATAATTTTTTTTGGTTTCAGTTAAATCCTTATATTCCCTGTCTAACTCTTAATCTCAGAGCAGCCTTTACCTGGTCATAATTTGAAGAAAACTTCTGTATATCACATGGACTAAGACTTCTTGCCCATTGACATGACTGATTTATTTAACCTTTAAACGTATCCCCAGGTCAGGATTTGAATTAGCTTAAATCTACCATTTAAGTCATATACTAGATAAAGATAAAAATTAATACATGTACTTGCATAGTAATATTGAGCGGACAGTATATTCTTATGTCCAGTTTGACCCTTGACCTTTGACCATGTGACGTCAAAATCAATAGGGGTTATCTTCTTCTAAAGATATACCAGTGTACCAAGTTTGATGACTGTCAAGCAAAGGGTTCTCTAGACATTGAGCGGACAGTATATTCCTATGTCCAGAGTAGATTGACCCTTAAACTTTGACCTGAAAAACAATAGGGGTTCTCTTCTATACTCATAACCAACCCACATATTAAATATTATGATCAAGTGAATGGTTCTCAAGATATTAACCGGACAACATGTGGTCTACCAACCAGCCAACAGGTGCAAAGTAATATGCCTCTCTTCTTTGAGGGGGGAGGGGGGGGGCATAAAAATGCACTACCCAAATGGTACCAAATATTTTTTTCTTATTAGAAAATGCATTATATTTGTGAAAAATGAAAACATATATTACCTACGTACAATGTATCCATATATAACTCTTAATCTAAAGAACATGTCTGATATGCTTCTGTCTGGTTTCAGATGCATTTCAAGCTGAAATAAATATATATAAATAAATAGCTATAAATCTAACTGCTTAAAAAATCTGAATTTGAGAAACTTTCATAATCATAAATTATTACAATGCTTTCAAATTATATCTTGATAGACTAGTGCACTTACAGAATTAATCTGAAAACTATGTAAACTGATCTTAATTATCATGATTTAATTTCTACATGCTCTGAGAAATTTCAAAAACAATAAAGAATGATATTTGATAACTCGTACAGTCAGGGTCATTCAATAATACTGGACATTCATTTCTAGTCTGTGACTGGATCTAGCCAAGAAATAGTCAAAATAATTCTTCCATAACATTGAAGGTCCAAAGTTTTTAGCTCACCTGAACCGAAGGTTCAAGTGAGCTATTCTGATCACATTTTGTCCGGCGTCCGTCTGTCTGTCCGTCTGTCTGTAAACTTTTCACATTTTCGACTTCTTCTCCAGAACCACGGGGCCAATTTCAACCTAACTTGGCCAAAAGCATCCTTGGGTGAAGGGCTTTCAAGTTTGTTCAAATGAAGGGCCATGTTCCTTTCAAAGGGGAGATAATCACAAAAATGCAAAAATAGGGTGGGGTCATTTAAAAATCTTCTTCTCAAGAACCACTGGGCCAGAAGAGCCGAAATTTACCTGAAAGCTTCCTGACATATTGCAGATTCAAGTTTGTTCAAATCATGGCCCCCGGTGTTAGAATGGGGCCACAAGGGGGGATCAAAGTTTTACATACAAATATATAGGGAAAAACGTTAAAAATCTTCTTCTCAAGAACCACTAAGCCAGAAAAGCTGAGATTTACATGAAAGCTTCCTGACATAATGCAGATTCAAGTTTGTTCAAATCATGGGCCCCTGGTGTTGGATGGGGCCACAATAGGGGATCAAAGTTTTACATACAAATATATAGGAAAAATCTTTAAAAATCTTCTTCTCAAGAACCACTAAGCCAGAAAAGCTGATTTTTACATGAAAACTTTCTGACATAGTGCAGATTCAAGTTTGTTCAAATCATGGCCCCCGGGGATAAGATGGGATCCCAAGGGGGGGATCAAAGTTTTACACACAAATATATAGGGAAAAACGTTAAAAATCTTCTTCTCAAGAACCACTAAGCCAGAAAAGCTGAGATTTACATGAAAGCTTCCTGACATAATGCAGATTCAAGTTTGTTCAAATCATGGGCCCCTGGTGTTGGATGGGCCCACAATAGGGGATCAAAGTTTTACATACAAATATATAGGAAAAATCTTTAAAAATCTTCTTCTCAAGAACCACTAAGCCAGAAAAGCTGATTTTTACATGAAAACTTTCTGACATAGTGCAGATTCAAGTTTGTTCAAATCATGGCCCCCGGGGATAAGATGGGGCCCCAAGGGGGGGATCAAAGTTTTACACACAAATATATAGGGAAAAACGTTAAAAATCTTCTTCTCAAGAACCACTAAGCCAGAAAAGCTGAGATTTACATGAAAGCTTCCTGACATATTGCAGATTCAAGTTTGTTCAAATCATGGCCCCCGGTGTTAGGATGAGGCCACAAGGGGGGATCAAAGTTTTACATACAAATATATAGGGAAAAACTTTAAAAATCTTCTTCTCAAGAACCACTAAGCCAGAAAAGCTGAGATTTACATGAAAGCTTCCTGACATAATGCAGATTCAAGTTTGTTCAAATCATGGGCCCCTGGTGTTGGATGGGGCCACAATAGGGGATCAAAGTTTTACATACAAATATATAGGAAAAATCTTTAAAAATCTTCTTCTCAAGAACCACTAACCCAGAAAAGCTGATTTTTACATGAAAACTTTCTGACATAGTGCAGATTCAAGTTTGTTCAAATCATGGCCCCCGGGGATAAGATGGGGCCCCAAGGGGGGATCAAAGTTTTACACACAAATATATAGGGAAAAACGTTAAAAATCTTCTTCTCAAGAACCACTAAGCCAGAAAAGCTGAAATTTACATGAAAGCTTCCTGACATAATGCAGATTCAAGTTTGTTCAAATCATGGGCCCCTGGGGTTGGATGGGGCCACAATAGGGGATCAAAGTTTTACACACAAATATATAGGGAAAAACGTTAAAAATCTTCTTCTCAAGAACCACTAAGCCAGAAAAGCTGATTTTTACATGAAAACTTTCTGACATAGTGCAGATTCAAGTTTGTTCAAATCATGGCCCCCGGGGATAAGATGGGGCCCCAAGGGGGGGATCAAAGTTTTACACACAAATATATAGGGAAAAACTTTAAAAATCTTCTTCTCAAGAACCACTAAGCCAGAAAAGCTGAGATTTACATGAAAGCTTCCTGACATAATGCAGATTCAAGTTTGTTCAAATCATGGGCTCCGGGGGTTGGATGGGGCCACAATAGGGGATCAAAGTTTTACATACAAATATATAGGAAAAATCTTTTTCTCAAGAACCACTGAGCCAGAAAAGCTGATTTTTACATGAAAACTTTCTGACATAGTGCAGATTCAAGTTTCTTCAAATCATGGGCTCCGGGGGTAGGATGGGGCCACAAGGGGGATCAAAGTTTTACATACAAATATATAGTTAAAATCTTTTTCTCAATAACCACTGAGTCAGAAAAGCTGATATTTACAAGAAAACTTTCTGACATAGTGCAGATTCAAGTTTGTTCAAATCATGGTCCCCGGGGGGTAGGATGGGGCCACAAGTGGGGGGGGGGGTCAAAGTTTTACATACAAATGTAGAAAAAAGCTTTAAAAGAACCATTGGGCCAAAGAAGTTGACATTTACATGAAAGCTTTCTGACATAGTGTAGATTCAAGTTTGCAAAGGGTAGTTTGGGCCATAATAGGGACCAAGGTTTTACATGCAAATATATATGGAAAGTCTTCAGATATGGGCCAAGGTGACTCAGGTGAGCGATGTGGCCCATGGGCCTCTTGTTGTTAAGGTCACTTAATTGCTATCTGTTTTTGTCTGTCGCTGTGCATATGTGCAGGTGTGTGTCATTTGTAAACTTCTCACATTTTCAATTCATTCTCAAGAACCGCTGATTAAAAGCTGATTTCAATTACACTTGCCACAAAGTATCCTTAGGTGAGGGGAATTCTTTTTTTTTCAAATGAAGGGTAGTGCCCCCTTCCAAGGAGAGATAATCAAGAAAAGGTGATGTCATTAAAAAAATCCCTTCTCAAGAAGAGTTGAATCTTATCTGAAAGCCTCCTGACATAGTGTAAATTCTTTTCTTTTTTAAATCATGGCCCCTGGGGGTAGGGTGGGGCCACAGAAGTGGATCAAAGTTTGACATAGGAATATATAGGAAGAAATCTTATAAGATCTTCTCAAGAAGGCCATGGCTGGCCATATTAAAATTGGGAGCATCCTTAAATTGTTCCGATTCCAGTTTGTTCAAATCAAAACCCCCAGAAGTACGATGGTTGAAATATTACATACGTAAGTTTTTAAAAAAAAAAAATTGGCTATATATCACAATTATTAGCTATATCGAATCTGTTATAACAATGCAAGCATGACTCCTATTATATCATCTGTATAGTTCATTTATTTGAGCATTATAACCTGTGTGATTGATTTTCTATTTTGAGGTATGAAGTTGATGAGTTCAAATTAAAATACAGCATCTGTGGACTGTGGAGCTAAGAGATTTTAATATTTTCCTGCACATTTTCAGACTCTAGTTCAGTATTGTTACATGCAAATTATCAGGACAGAATTGGAGGAAGTGAAATTTGCTTGGAATAACCATCGGATCAGGAAGCAAAAAATGGGAGATGTTGTTCCTGGGATTCCAGAATTCCTTTATCATGTTCCAGAAATGTTAGGTTAGTTTATTTTGGTAATGTGATACGATTAAAGAGTGAAAATTTACCTCTGCTTTTTGGAAAGTTGATTGTAAATAAAACAATCTTTTAAAACAAAAAGAAATCAGTTATTAGATAAGACATAATAACTGTTATTCCATGGTAATACTTATTTCAAAGAAACAGCAATATGTAGCCTGATATGTTATCCCTTTCTATCTAAAGTTCATACAAATTATTATAAACCTTTCCTAATACATGTATGTACAGCACCGATTCCAAAGAAATTGGATAGATTAGTCAAGACTCTGGATAAGACAACTAAGAATTCTTAAACAATTAAATTTACTGATTGCAGAAATGAACTTTAAGTAGACATCAAATTAGGGAAAATGTTAGAATACACAATATTTGGATTTGACATTTTTCACTGATACGTATCTCATGTATTCAAATTGAAAGAATGTAGAATAATTATCTCTAGATTAAAATTGCACACCAGACACTGACATCAGAATATGTAATGGAGACTTTCATTTGTAATGTTTGATTATCTGGCTTTGTGCCAGATAAGGCTCGATGTCTGAAGACAGGAGATAAAATAAACTCTTTTAAAAACAGCAAGGTCACAAATACTTTATCGATTTATTCTTACTTAACCTTCCTCAACTTATGTTGCATTGTAAGCTTTTCCTACATGCATATTTATACCCCCCGAACGAAGTTCTGGGGGGTATATAGGAATCACTCTGTCTGTCTGTCTGTGCAGATTCGTGTCCGGGCCATAACTTCTTTGTTCTTTGACTTAGGCATACCATATTTGGCACACAGGTAGATCACCATGAGACGATGTGTCAAGTATATTTATGACCTTGACCCTTGACCTCAAGGTCAAAATTAAGGTTTTTTACAATGGATTTGTGTCCGGGCCATAACTTCTTTGTTCTTTGACATAGGCATACCATATTTGACACATGAGTGTATCACCATGAGAGGATGTGTCATGTACCTTCATGACCTCCATATGACCTTGAACTCAAGGTCAAAATTAAAGGTTTTTACAATGGATTCGTGTCAGGGCCATGACTTCTTTGTTCTTTGACATAGGCATATCATATTTGACACATGAGTGTATCACCATGAGACGATGTTTCAAGTACCTTCATGACCTCTATATGACCTTGAACTTTGACCTCAAGGTCAAAATTGATTATAGGGTTTTGACATACCATAAGACATGGGTGTATCACCATGAGACTATGTGTCATTTACATTCATGACCTCTTTATGACCTTGACCTTTGATCTCAAGGTCAAAATTATAGATTTATGCCATGGATTTGTGTTCGGACTATATCTTCCATTTTCTTCTACAAATGCATACCATTTTTTTACACCCAGGAAAGAGGTAATTTATACCTATTAACAACACCCTTTGGGAGATTGCGGTAAGCGGAGGGTATTCTTAGTGAGCATTGCTCACAGTACATCTTGTTACATTTAAACTGTCTCTTAAAGTTTTCGTTATTGTGTACCCTGACAGAAGTCTGAATCTCGAGCCACTAAGTTGTAACTTGTTTATATTGAAAAAATCTGTTTTCATTACATCTTATTCTGTTTTACTTCTTTTTAGGTATTCCAATTGTGAATGACGAAAAGTTTAAGTTCCTAAAGGACCAGTGCTGTTTTAAAAATGACTTGGATAAGGACATTCAAGAATCTCTTGATGTTATATGCGACCATCACCGGCCTTCATCAGTATCTGAAGGCAAAGCAATGTACATTTCACTGAAAGATATATTGGAACAGTATATTTATCAGTAATTTATGATGTTTTGGACTTTATGGCAATTCTGACAAGTTCAAGATCACCGACAGAATTTTTCAAAAATAAAATCCAGTTAATGAATCTAGAATGGATAAATATTGGAATTTGATACTTCAAGCAAAGATTAATATGAGCTAAAGATATTTTTTCGTTTTAACTTTGTCTGAAGGTAATTCGGACAAGTTAAGGTCTTAAGGCAAAAAGTGTTAATTTCATGTCAGTCCCATAACTTTGTATAGGGGATACTCTGCAAGTTTATATTGCATATAAGATTACTTATGACCAGAGAGTGTCTCATTATTTATTTTTTTGTAACCAGGGTGATTTTGGCAAGTTTGTGGTCACTTGTAGAAGTTTGTGAGCTCACAGTGCCTTTAGTTTTTTGTATTCTTATTATTGTTATATGACCTCCTGGTCTTTTATGTTTCCACTGTTGGATGGTTATTCTATGCAAATTTCACTTCTTCCCATACTTTTTGCCATACTCTATTTATGTGTCTTAAGTTTTGTAGACAATTTTTGTATTTCTTTTTTGTCAGCTTTTCAATAATTTGACCTTTCATTATGACCATCTATGAAAGAAATTATGTATATTATGGAACAGTCTGTGCGAAAAGGTAAACCCGACGATTGCCTCCAAGTGATCACTGTAATTGAAACTTTGTGTAAAAACAAATTTTCGTATTCTTAAGAGTGATTTTCTTCAGAGAAAGTTTATTTGGAGATTTTAGATTCTTTATGGTGATCCCCCCCTTCCCCCGAGAATTCTATTGTTGATATACTTTAAATTATTAGTAGGAAACCGATGAGTGATAGCCTACCTCATATGACGTATTATGGTATGGCGTCGTCCGTCTGTCTGTCCGGACCTTGTGGGCAGGATACAGACTGAACCATAAGCCCTAGGACTTTACAACTTGGTACATTTGATCACCATGATGAGAGGAAGATGCCTATTGTTTTTCAAGGTCAAAGGTCAAGGTTGTAGTATCACTTATTAGGAAAACCTTGTGGGCAGGATACAAACAGAACCGTAAGCTCCAGGATATTATAACTTGGTATATTTGATCACCATGATGAGAGGAAGATGCCTATTTTTTTCAAGGTCAAGGTAATAGGTTTACTTAGTAGGAAAACCTTGTAGGTATACAGACCGAACCGTTGGGGCTAGGAGTGTCAAATTTAATATGCATATACCTTATTCCAAGTGGAGGAAGCCTATTGTTTCTCAAGGTCAAAGGTCAAGGTGGTTGTAGCAGGATACAAATAAAACTGTTGTGGCTAGGAATGCCAATACTTTTCTTTTTCAAGTTTAAAAGGTCAAGACTGTTAGATGGCATGCTTCACTTGATAATTTGGTGCCAAGTATAGCTTGTAAACTTCCAAGTTATACTTTATTTCTATATAATTTGAGATTCTCCTGCAAAAAAAAATGGTGATCTGCCTCTACAAAAATAGTTATGTTCAATATTTTTGACCATTTCAAACTGAAACTAATTACTGAAATAAACACATGAAATCAAATTGTATTGCATTTCAGTATACTGTACCTGTACTTATACTTTAGCACTAACTGTTTCAAGCAAAGGTGTGTGGTATATTAGCATATTTATGAAGTAGCGCATTCTAAGGCTATCCCTCTTTATATCTTGATATCCATTTCTACAAGCATAATAATGAATTAGCTCAAAGAGGACAGTGCTAACTTCACTAAAATATGAATCCCACTAAAATATGTTTTCCTTGAGCAAAATCTACGGGCGTATTATGCCACGTTGGCGTTGCTCTTGTTATACCATCTTGACCTGTCACTTAGTCATCTTGAGTTGTTCCCCTTTGATTGTGCTATGATTTTTATGTCGATCTAGTATATCTGGTTGTTGTGACAATAATAAATTCTTGTCTTGTTATATGCAAGTCCTCAGTCAAGTTGTATAACATTTTGCTTGTTTATTTATTGATTCAAATGAATAAATGTATTAATTTTATGAATATGTGTCTCATTCCAATTAGTATTGTAGATTGACTTCTATTAAGGTATTGGTAGGATGAAAGGTGAAGATAACGAACAGTGATCAATCTCATAACTCCTATAAGCAATACAAAATAGAGTTGGGCAAATACGGACCCCTGGACACACCAGAGGTGGGACCAGGTGCCTAAGAGGAGTAAGCAATCTCCTGTCGATGGGTGATTGGTCACACCCACGGGGAGCCCTTTATTCTGATCAGGTAAACAGAGTTATCCGTAGTCAAAATCAGTGTGCCAAAAAGGACCTAGTAATCGGTATGAAACATGTCTGACAGCACTTGACCCAATGATAGGTCATATTGACAAACTAGATGGTTATAACGACCATAGAATTTTCGGAATGCTGACTTCAATCAAGACTATTGAAACCCCTGTAAAACTTGTTTGTCAGTAGCTTGCCTCAATTTAAAAACTGACCATACGCAGAACAAGTTCTTGCATATCGAATCAGTTGAGAGATATAAACACCATATACAGGTGATACTGGAATATGCAGGATCTGTGCAAAGATTTGAAAAAAAAGGGGGGGGGAGTAGGACAGGTTACTTTATGATGCTGTAAACATCCTTTTTTCACTGGGTCATCATTTCGTGGAATCGCAAATCTTGTTCAATTTGCAGGTAGAAAATTGCAGATTTTATGATAATTACTGTATGTTTTAACTGCACATCAAGTATATTTGGAAAAGTTGTTTCCACAGTTAAGATTTTACCTATCATGATATTGTATCAAAGTCCAAATTTGTTGAAAGGATTCTCATTATATCGCAAAGTAAATGTTACATGTACCTACTGTGCAAAACGTGAGATGCCTCTTGGACACCAAATTAATCATTGAAATTTAAAATAATGTAAAGTGATCTTGCTGTCCGCCTTGGCTGCAATGATGTAGTCCTATCTGATTCTTTTTATTCCGACGCTTCCGTGATCCTCTCCCAAAATAAAATCGGAGAGGGCAACATTATTGCTGCTATGTCTGCCTCAGCATTAGAAAAATATTCTAATATACCTACTTTCAGAAAGCTTCAAGGGCTTTAATAGCAAAGCAGCCTTCCATCACATTATCTCCATGCATATTTTCATACATATACAGAGCTTTTCCCTCGCAACATGATTTCATTCAAGGAAGTTTTTTCATAGAACGAGTCAAATGTCCACTTTATAATTAACACTGTTCTTGACTTTAGTCCCAGGATCAATGACATTTTTTTAGCTGGCTCGCAAACATCTGTGCAATAGACTAGGTCAAACAATAGTGTTCAGTAAAACTCTGTTATAAAGATCTTGGCTATAAGGAAATGTCGGTTATAAGGAATTTTTCATGATTCCTCTTGGTAACTTTTTAAAATCTTCCTTATTTGGATATAAGAATCTTGGTTATTAAGGAGGATAAATTTGAGGTCCTAGTGATTTCCTTACAACTGAGTTTTACTGTACTCTTATTGTACATGACCTGCTTTCCTTAGTAATTACTTACACCTAGAAAGTTTAAGAATTGAGTTTGTAGCACTTTATTTGTAAATATTTCAGCTCCAGTTAACCTTTCACACTTTTTCTTGTTACTTTCGCCTGCACAAGATATTTTTGTCGAGTCACTCACCAACTCTTTTGCAAGTTGAAGACTGAAAAGTCATACGGTACATGTACTTTTGAATTGAATTGTCATCTTCACCAGCAAGGATGCATGTATATACAGACCAGTTACTGCAATCCTTTGCAGACTTTTTTGAGGATACAAACAAGAAACTGATTTAGTTTTAACAGCTTACCTATCCAAATATTATCTGAAAGCTAAATTGTAGCATTTGGATTGGTAAAAGAAGATTGAAACTAACATAGGATATTTCCTTACAAATAGTGGAGGAAACGAAAAATCTGAATTTTCATAATTTATTTCTATACATGTTGAACATTATTCAATTAAATACCCTCATTTGTATTTTATGAAGATGAGGCTTGCACCATGAAAATGAAACACTTTATACAAAAGGCTACTTTGATTTAAGATTTACAAAAAAAAAAAAAAAAAATAGAGAGCCAAAAGGATGGTACACTGTAGTTTGAAATTTATGATAATGAAGATTTGCACACTTAACTTAATTTTCATGACTAAAAAAAAACAGGAATTAAATTTTATATCATGAATCAATGTCACAATGATCATTTTAATAAAAAAGAATTCAGAGGATATGTTATATATGTGGAGCACCCTATTACCACACCCGACATAACACTCATACATGATTATATTACATAGTATACCCGGTACTTATTCCTGATATTGAAACCAAAAATATTATACAATATACACGTGAAGCGGCTAGTTACAGCATCTGACATAACAATTGCAAATGTGATTAGACGAACAATAAAATCTAAAAAAAAAAAAAAAAAATTAAAAAAATAACAGTCTTTGCAGACTGCTTTCCAGTTATTCTTGTATGCTCATGGCTAGGGTCTATGTGCTGATTAAATAAGGACATCTCCAAAACCAGTAAAAGTATCATCTACTGCAAAATACTGAAAAGAAATAATCACTAAGAAAATGACTACATACTATACACATAGAATTTGCAAGTATATTGACACGTAACAAGAGGCCCACAGGCCTTATCGGTCACCTGAGTACTAGTGAAAAAGTATCACTACTCCCAAGGGCTATGAAATCTAGAAGAAAAAAATCCTGTTCTGAATATCTAAGCTAAATTCTACTGTTCAGCAACAGTATATATAAACAAGATGTGTTCTTAAAACTTCATTGCCCTCAAAAGTGCATACACTGATGAAAATCTTTACATTTAATATATGTATTAACATTAAAAGATATGACTACTCTGGACTCATCCTAGAGTCAAAACCCTGGGTTGTGAAATTCACTATTTTTTGTACATCCTTTTCTGTTTTTCCTAAGACTAAGTATGCATTTAGATTTTATACAGTATCAGCAAAGTTAAATAAGTCCTTCAAGTCATTAATATAATTATGACACCACCCTGAAACCAAACCCTTACCCCTAGGATTATACAATTTACAATTTTGATAAAAGACTACCTCCTTCTTCTAAAAATCCATTTAGTTTCAATTTAGTAT